>NC_073691.1:216015910-216138588 GCF_029784155.1 Uranotaenia lowii
TCTTTTATATTTTGGATTCTGTATCTAGTTTTAGGTTTTTGATAGACTATAATCCTCTCTCGGTGTATTGATTCGATTATATTCAAATAGCTGTTTTTTAGATAGACAAATTTCAAACTATAATTTTGAATTAAGATTTGCATGAATCAGACTTGAAAAGCAATTTTTTTCGATTTTACTTTCACTTTTGAAAATTTTATATTTTTTCCATCGATTGTTGAATTAAAATGGTTGATTAATTTTAATAAAAGTCTGGAAATTTCAAAGATCAATTCTCAGAGAGGACAAAAAAGTAATCATTAGTGCTTAAAATATAAAATTTGATGAGGTTTACGTTGTTTGATAACATAACAAAGTCTTTCCAAGACTACTTTTTTGTTCATGATAAACATTGGTTTTCCTGTGTTTGTGTTCGATTGATTCAAAAATAAATAAACGTTTTTTAAATAAATAACCTGATGATAATTCAATTTTGTTGCTTTAAAACAGAAGTTATTCATTGCATTTACAGTAAATGGTAAACTAATTCTTGATCTCTTTGCTGATGCTTCAAAAATAGTTAAATGCAAAAATCCGTAAAATTAGGCTTCTAAAAATGCTGTTTTGTCATTTGGTCCTTTCCGCTTGTTCCTACAGCGGATGCAATTTTAAAATTCTTTTCTGGACTTATGGAAATCCGTGTGCCAGGTCATAAGACTTAATTATCACTTTTGTACAATCTTATAAATATTTTATTCAAAAATATACATAATGTTAGCGCAGTAGACTAAAGAGCCGCAGCTTTACATCAAAAGAGCCGCATGCGGCTCGCGAGCCGCAGGTTGCCGACCTATGATTTAGGCATATCTGTTTTTTTTGAAAACTCCAAAACATATTGAACCGATAAATCAAAATCATATTTCAAGTATAAAGTTATAAACGAAATCAACTTACTTTTCATGAAAGATATTATTAAAAAAATGTTTTACTTGTGTTATGGTATAATTGTCAGATCGGGACACAAAGTTTCTGTGATAATGAGCTTCACAGTTTTCGCTTACAGCTTTCGGAGAAAAAAAAATTTTTCTAAGGCAAATTAGGTCTTCTCGATTGCATTTATTCATGTTTGTAAGAACTTTCCTCACAGGGAGGCGCGTTTCATGTGTCCTTCAAGTTTTTGGGAAGTGAGGAATATTCCTACTATTATTATATTTGATTTAACCCAAATTAATAACGGAAAATATGAATTCGTTCATATGGCATTTGGATTAAAAAACGCAACTAGTATTTTCCAGAGAGTTATGGATGATGTGTTAAGAGCAGTGAATCAAAAATCGGCTACTATCGAATGATAATAACATTGTCCTAACTTGAACTTTTCGTGACAAAATTAAATAAATCTTTGTCGTTGTCGCACGCTCGAAACGATAAAGACAAATTTCTTTGCTGATGAATCCCGATAATATTTTTTCAGAACATTCGATTGTTGCTGTTGAAAAATATAAGGATAAGCGGTTCTGAAAATACCGACTTAAAGGTATCGGATCATGTTTTGCGAGATATAGGAATAAAATTTTTGGCCTCAGCATGAAGGATATCGATAAAAGACGCGATTCGATCACACTGTGGCCAATTGACCCGGTTCCGGAACGAAAAATGTCATAGTTATCGGATCAAGACTTGCAGCACATTTCTATAAACTTCTTGGAATCTTCATGAAGAGAATCGATAGTAGAAAATATTTCGATACCCGAATCGGACAGATTGGCTATGATCACGAGTCAGTGTCCCCAAATTGCTTCTCCTTACGATTCCCTTCATGGGGAGGTCAAGAGCTTTCTATGAATATGCCGCAAGTCATGATCCAATAAATTTGATATATTTCGTACCGGAACCGGCTAGATTGGCAATGGCTACGACCCAGTGTCTCCGAATCGTTTCTCCTATCGATTTCCAATATGAAAAGGCCAAGAGCTTTCTATCAATATGCCGCAAGTATTAATCCGATCACTTTGACATATCTTTCGTTCCGAAACCTGAAAGATTGGCCTCAGTCACGACTCAGTGTCCCTGTACCACTTCTAAATGACATGGGTTCCCTTAATGTTAGGCCAATAGCTCTTATCAGATAAGTTATGATTTGATCACATAATTTTTCGTTATTACGAAATCAGATAGATTACCCACATAGTCGAAGCGGATTATCTCAAGTTTTAAATTTCAGGACATTTTCAAATAAGAATTTTTCATTATCTTCTCAACGACGCGACAATTCTTGATGGTCTATTTCATTTTGTCATGCTACACATAAGGAAGAGACAAAAGGTTGCCGTATGGAGAGAGAATAAAGACAAAACCACACGCCTACTTTGTCGCTTCTTTTTAGACAATATCAGGGACAATTTGATTCACTGGATAAGAGAACACATTGGGACGATTTGTATTATCTATATTGATGACATAATAATTATTGGAAAAACATTTGAAGGACTCATAGAAAATATTAAAACCATATAAAAAATCTAGACACGAATGCCATAATGATGGTAAAGTGTCAAAAATAAAACCTAAAAAAAAATATAAAAAATCCTTCGCAAAGCTAGCTTTTGCATCCAACCTGACAAATCTGAATTCCTAAAAACTGAAGTCGAATTTTTAGGATTCATTGTTTCAAAAAATGGTTTGATGTCTAATACAAAAAAATTGAAGCAATTAGAAATTATCTTCAACCTACATACCTGAATGAATTGAGAATGTTTTAGGACTATCAGGTTATTATAGAAGATTTATAAAAGATTATGCAAAACTAAATGTTATTGGCGAAACCGAAAAATGTATGTACATACGTCACTTCAGAATATTACGGCAGTGTGTCCCTTGATTAATATTTTTCAATTTACCTAATTGAATGGTAGAATTGTTAACTGGTGGCAAAATAAGACAGAAAGTTATCGGATTTTTGTTCTTAGTGTCATGTCAGTGTGGTCAGTGCTCTCACGGCCTACTATGGCGTTGCGGCAAGCCTAATTATTTTTAGTCAGTTTCATTCGACCCTGAACAGCGACTAGTAGTCAATGTTGAAGAAGGAATATCAATGTTGTCTACGAACAACAATACGAGCAACATAGTCCGTCAGGCAGTAATGTCAATGATGCGCTGCAGGCTAAATTTGATCCTAGGCCTAGTACAAGATCTCATGCCAAATTTGGGCCAGGTCGGATTCGGAACTTTGGTTTTGGTTCGGAACTTGAACTAAAAGAACCAGTTTTTCACCAAAAACTTTGGTTTCCTTTGGTCGATTTCTTTTGAATACAGTTTTAATTAAAGCCCAAACTATGACAAATATTTCATCTCAAGACTGCATTTTGATAAGGTTAATATAAACAAGTTATAAGGCTTCAAAAATGAGCTAACTTTTTTAAGGGAGATATTCATCACTGATAATGTCTCAAAATTCCATACAAACTTCAGGCTCGTTGAGCGACTCTTTTCCGTGATCCGATCTGGTCCAAATTTGGCATGAGATCTTGTACTAGGCCTAGGATCAATTTTAGCCTTCAGCGCATAATTTTTTCAAAAGTCGGGTCATTTGGGGCCAGGGATGAGAATGTCATCCAAAAGACAGTCGCGATCGTGACAGTCGCATAACATTTTCCAATGACATTCGAAAATGTCGCAATGACATTTTAGGTCATCCAAAAAAATGTTAAACGACTGGAAAAAATGTCATTCGATTTTGCAATGACAGTCGCTCAGAAAAATTTCATCGAATTATTCATATCGATAACATTTTTTACTTGCGACAGTCGAAGTTTCTGTTGGTCCTCTGACTGTTGGAATGACATTTTTGAATTTTCGATTCCGTGACTGTCATGGAAAAATTTTAAAAATGTCATGGTTTTGACAGTCATGACATTCATTGGCCAAGGCCAATCTGACCGGTTCCGAAACCCGGAAAATCAAAATGATCAGATTTTAACTTGCGACACATCATTGGAAAGCTCTTGGCCTGTACATGATGGGAATTGATAGGAAAAGTGGTTCGGGGCCATCTGGTCCTGGCCACGGCCAATCTGGCCGGTTCCGAAACCCGGAAAATCAAAATGATCAGATTTTAACTTGCGACACATCATTGGAAAGCTCTTGGCCTGTACATGATGGGAATTGATAAGAAAAGTGGTTCGGGGCCATCTGGTCCTGGCCACGGCCAATCTGGCCGGTTCCGAAACCCGGAAAATCAAAATGATCAGATTTTAACTTGCGACACATCATTGGAAAGCTCTTGGCCTGTACATGATGGGAATTGATAGGAAAAGTGGTTCGGGGCCATCTGGTCCTGGCCACGGCCAATCTGGCCGGTTCCGAAATCCGGAAAATCAAAATGATCAGATTATAACTTGCGACACATCATTGGAAAGCTCTTGGCCTGTACATGATGGGAATTGATAGGAAAAGTGGTTCGGGGCCATCTGGTCCTGGCCACGGCCAATCTGGCCGGTTCCGAAATCCGGAAAATCAAAATGATCAGATTTTAACTTGCGACACATCATTGGAAAGCTCTTGGCCTGTACTTGATGGGAATTGATAGGAAAAGTGGTTCGGGGCCATCGGATCCTGGCCACGGCCAATCTGGCTGGTTCCGAAATCCGGAAAATCAAAATGATCAAATTTTAACTTGCGACACATCATTGGAAAGCTCTTGGCCTGTACTTGATGGGAATTGATAGGAAAAGTAGTTCGGAGCCATCGGATCCTGGCCACGGCCAATCTGGCCGGTTCCGAAATCCGGAAAATCAAAATGATCAGATTTTAACTTGCGACACATCATTAGAAAGCTCTTGGCCTGTACATGATGGGAATTGATAGGAAAAGTGGTTCGGGGCCATCTGGTTTCTTATTATATGCAGGCCAACAGCTTTCCAATGATGTGTCGCAAGTTAAAATCTGATCATTTTGATTTTCCGGATTTCGGAACCGGCCAGATTGGCCGTGGCCAGGACCAGATGGCCCCGAACCACTTTTCCTATCATTTCTTATTATATGCAGGCCAAGAGCTTTCCAATGATGTGTCGCAAGTTAAAATCTGATCATTTTGATTTTCCGGATTTCGGAACCGGCCAGATTGGCCGTGGCCAGGACCAGATGGCCCCGAACCACTTTTCCTATCAATTCCCATCATGTACAGGCCAAGAGCTTTCTAATGATGTGTCGCAAGTTAAAATCTGATCATTTTGATTTTCCGGATTTCGGAACCGGCCAGATTGGTTGTGGCCAGGACCAGATGGCCCCGAACCACTTTTCCTATCATTTCTTATTATATGCAGGCCAAGAGCTTTCCAATGATGTGTCGCAAGTTAAAATCTGATCATTTTGATTTTCCGGATTTCGGAACCGGCCAGATTGGCCGTGGCCAGGACCAGATGGCCCCGAACCACTTTTCCTATCATTTCTTATTATATGCAGGCCAAGAGCTTTCCAATGATGTGTCGCAAGTTAAAATCTGATCATTTTGATTTTCCGGATTTCGGAACCGGCCAGATTGGCCGTGGCCAGGACCAGATGGCCCCGAACCACTTTTCCTATCAATTCCCATCATGTACAGGCCAAGAGCTTTCCAATGATGTGTCGCAAGTTATAATCTGATCATTTTGATTTTCCGGATTTCGGAACCGGCCAGATTGGCCGTGGCCAGGACCAGATGGCCCCGAACCACATTTCCTATCAATTCCCATCATGTACAGGCCAAGAGCTTTCCAATGATGTGTCGCAAGTTAAAATCTGATCATTTTGATTTTCCGGATTTCGGAACCGGCCAGATTGGCCGTGGCCAGGACCAGATGGCCCCGAACCACTTTTCCTATCAATTCCCATCATGTACAGGCCAAGAGCTTTCCAATGATGTGTCGCAAGTTATAATCTGATCATTTTGATTTTCCGGGTTTCGGAACCGGCCAGATTGGCCGTGGCCAGGACCAGATGGCCCCGAACCACTTTTCCTATCATTTCTTATTATATGCAGGCCAAGAGCTTTCCAATGATGTGTCGCAAGTTAAAATCTGATCATTTTGATTTTCCGGATTTCGGAACCGGCCAGATTGGCCGTGGCCAGGACCAGATGGCCCCGAACCACTTTTCCTATCATTTCTTATTATATGCAGGCCAAGAGCTTTCCAATGATGTGTCGCAAGTTAAAATCTGATCATTTTGATTTTCCGGATTTCGGAACCGGCCAGATTGGCCGTGGCCAGGACCAGATGGCCCCGAACCACTTTTCCTATCATTTCTTATTATATGCAGGCCAAGAGCTTTCCAATGATGTGTCGCAAGTTAAAATCTGATCATTTTGATTTTCCGGATTTCGGAACCGGCCAGATTGGCCGTGGCCAGGACCAGATGGCCCCGAACCACTTTTCCTATCAATTCCCATCATGTACAGGCCAAGAGCTTTCCAATGATGTGTCGCAAGTTAAAATCTGATCATTTTGATTTTCCGGGTTTCGGAACCGGCCAGATTGGCCGTGGCCAGGACCAGATGGCCCCGAACCACTTTTCCTATCAATTCCCATCATGTACAGGCCAAGAGCTTTCCAATGATGTGTCGCAAGTTAAAATCTGATCATTTTGATTTTCCGGGTTTCGGAACCGGCCAGATTGGCCGTGGCCAGGACCAGATGGCCCCGAACCACTTTTCTTATCAATTCCCATCATTTAAAGGCCAAGAGCTTTCCAATGATGTGTCGCAAGTTAAAATCTGATCATTTTGATTTTCCGGATTTCGGAACCGGCCTGATTGGCCGTGGCCAGGACTAGATGGCCCCGAACCACTTTTCCTATCATTTCTTATTATATGCAGGCCAAGAGCTTTCCAATGATGTGTCGCAAGTTAAAATCTGATCATTTTGATTTTCCGGATTTCGGAACCGGCCAGATTGGCCGTGGCCAGGACCAGATGGCCCCGAACCACTTTTCCTATCATTTCTTATTATATGCAGGCCAAGAGCTTTCCAATGATGTGTCGCAAGTTAAAATCTGATCATTTTGATTTTCCGGATTTCGGAACCGGCCAGATTGGCCGTGGCCAGGACCAGATGGCCCCGAACCACTTTTCCTATCAATTCCCATCATGTACAGGCCAAGAGCTTTCCAATGATGTGTCGCAAGTTAAAATCTGATCATTTTGATTTTCCGGGTTTCGGAACCGGCCAGATTGGCCGTGGCCAGGACCAGATGGCCCCGAACCACTTTTCCTATCAATTCCCATCAAGTACAGGCCAAGAGCTTTCCAATGATGTGTCGCAAGTTAAAATCTGATCATTTTGATTTTCCGGGTTTCGGAACCGGCCAGATTGGCCGTGGCCAGGACCAGATGGCCCCGAACCACTTTTCCTATCATTTCTTATTATATGCAGGCCAAGAGCTTTCCAATGATGTGTCGCAAGTTAAAATCTGATCATTTTGATTTTCCGGATTTCGGAACCGGCCAGATTGGCCGTGGCCAGGACCAGATGGCCCCGAACCACTTTTCCTATCAATTCCCATCATGTACAGGCCAAGAGCTTTCCAATGATGTGTCGCAAGTTAAAATCTGATCATTTTGATTTTCCGGATTTCGGAACCGGCCAGATTGGCCGTGGCCAGGACCAGATGGCCCCGAACCACTTTTCCTATCAATTCCCATCATGTACAGGCCAAGAGCTTTCCAATGATGTGTCGCAAGTTATAATCTGATCATTTTGATTTTCCGGATTTCGGAACCGGCCAGATTGGCCGTGGCCAGGACCAGATGGCCCCGAACCACTTTTCCTATCAATTCCCATCATGTACAGGCCAAGAGCTTTCCAATGATGTGTCGCAAGTTAAAATCTGATCATTTTGATTTTCCGGATTTCGGAACCGGCCAGATTGGCCGTGACCAGGACCAGATGGCCCCGAACCCCTTTTCCTATCATTTCTTATTATATGCAGGCCAAGAGCTTTCCAATGATGTGTCGCAAGTTAAAATCTGATCATTTTGATTTTCCGGGTTTCGGAACCGGCCAGATTGGCCGTGGCCAGGACCAGATCTCCCCGAACCACTTTTCTTATCAATTCCCATCATGTACAGGCCAAGAGCTTTCCAATGATGTGTCGCAAGTTAAAATCTGATCATTTTGATTTTCCGGGTTTCGGAACCGGCCAGATTGGCCGTGGCCAGGACCAGATGGCCCCGAACCACTTTTCCTATCAATTCCCATCATGTACAGGCCAAGAGCTTTCTAATGATGTGTCGCAAGTTAAAATCTGATCATTTTGATTTTCCGGGTTTCGGAACCGGCCAGATTGGCCGTGGCCAGGACCAGATGGCCCCGAACCACTTTTCCTATCAATTCCCATCATGTACAGGCCAAGAGCTTTCTAATGATGTGTCGCAAGTTAAAATCTGATCATTTTGATTTTCCGGATTCCGGAACCGGCCAGATTGGCCAGTCCACACGGCAAAGTCAGCAAGGAACCGTTGTGACTGTCGCGACAGTCATTTTAATAACATTTTATTTTGATTCTGATGAATGTTACGATTACATTCTGTGACATTCAGAATGTTAAATGTCGCCATAACATTTGCCATTATAAATGTTATCGAAGCAACGACCGACATTCATCAGCTTATCGTAACATTTTTTCCCATGACTATGACTGTCTCGATGCAAGCTGTGACATTCGTCCCAAATGTTATTTGACATTTTTTCGAAGGAATTTCTTAGCGATGACATTCACAAAATCCAAAAAGGACATGATTGCGACAGTCGTTTTCGTACTGATGAATGTCGCTCTAGGCTTCAGAAAAATGTCGAATGACATTCGGACAGTTATCATCCCTGTTTGGGGCACTCTAACCCACACCCCAAATAACACCGAGATTCAGTCAAACATGTTTGTAGAATTTTTAACATATACCCACATTTATGAGAAACAACGAAGATTTGTATAGTTGAACTAAATTGGTTAGTTATTTTATAAGGTTGAGCAAATGAGTTGAAAATTGGTATGAACCCAGAAATTGTCAACTTATAACCAAAACAGATATTGAGCCTAGTTATACCCATTGCGAAATCTCCACTGCAAAAAATGCATCGCGTGCAGTTCAGGCTGCCGTACTGAAATTGAAAAAAAAACATACTGAAAAGAAACCAATTCCGTTGATGGAAATATCTTTAAACCACCACACGGGACGGGCACAGCTCTAGGTTCTAGCGTGATCTGAACACGATGATGCTGCAGATGTTTATTGATCTTTCGCTTCCGAGAAGGGCACCTAAATACCCACTGACTGGCAGCCAGCAGCAGTAGTAGAAGCATCTGCTCAGCCAGCAGCCATTCAATCAGTCGACGCGGGAGGAAACTGATGGGAAAATACGAAAAAAACGGCATCACATTTCGATGGAATGTTGCTATTTTTAGGAAACAAATCGCTCAGGAATGTTGGAAGAAGAGACAGGGACAGGAGTCAGCTGTGAGCAGAAAAAATCCCTCTTTCGTAACAAGCTGGTTCGGAACTGGAGTTTTGACAGCAACGGGATACAAAGTTAAGGGTGACCACCAACCAACTGACCAACAACAAAGTTCGGTATTTTTTTCGGGGGTTGCTTTCCCGATGAAATATTTCCGTCGAGGTTTCTGGCCGTTAAAGTGATTGTTTTACGGCCATCGAAGAACGAAGGTAGATACTAAATTTCGAATGAATTTGATTGTTTCCAGCTTCAGGTTCAGCCGCTGGAATCTGTTATGCTCTCCATAATCAAATCATGAAGCTAGAACATAAACCTATTTGGAATGATAGTCATTCGGGGTCACAAATTCCATTGTCATCGCTTCGCAAAAGCAATTTGCATATTTCATTAACTGTGCTTATCCGGGGGGGCAATTATTTTCTATTAACGACAACTTTTGTGTCAATGAACAAGTCATATCGCATTGGGTCTTTGAATGCAGTCCATAACCACTAATGAAAACTAAATTGCCGCATAACGACTAACTTTATTGACTGTTCAAATGGCAATTCTAGATAATTAATTAGATTTTTTCTGACATTATCAGTTATTATAAAAAATCACCATTTTAATTTTTTTTTCTGATTTATAGCATCCCACCTCAGATGCGAAGACAAATCGGTCGAATTATGAGACCAATGCATAACCATCTGCAATTAAGGCAGCAGCGGAACGGAACTATCCTAAATCACGCCGCCCGCCGGTCGGAAGAAGGGAAAACCACTTAGTTCCGGTTAGTTAGTGGTCTTAGTAATAGCCACTTTCTTCTGTGAGAGGTTCGTTGGTTGGATCTTCCCGGTTTCTCGGAGAAGTTGGTCGTTAATCGAACACCATATACCAGCAAACAAAAGCGTTTATGGGAGCTAAATACTGCACAGAACTACCCACCATAAATTCGTTTTAATTATGGAACGGTTCCATAATTTCAGGAACATCTTCCAGATGAGAAGAAAGACTAGGTATGTAGTTTATATTTATTTTGAAAATAAGCAAACTAATTGAAAATTATGATGCTTGAAATTCAGTGACAGGCTTGATGGTTCAGTGTGACAATTTTGTTAATTTTGGCAATTTAAAAAAAAAAGACTTCATTTCAAAACAATTTTCTTCAGATAAGCCATACATCCATTCTGCTTGAACAGAAAGCAAAATCCCTGAACCCTGTTGCTGATCCTGCTGCCGATAGAGCGTCATGTGCCTCAGAGCTCAAAATGTGACGATAAGCTTGATTTGCTTCCATCAAACCTGATCCAAAGTTCGTGACGGCGCGGCGGCGAACGGTCTGGAACTTTTCAGTCTTCCGTTTCACGGACCCAAACCAAGACCCACGGACGGGAAGCCTTTTGGAAAAGTCTTTCCGACTAGCACTAGCTGCTAGAATAGCTGTTTGTATTTGTCATCCAGCCGGAAAGAGGAGAGAAATCCGCCGCCAAAGCAATTCAAATGTTTGCTCAATTTGGACCAAAAGTTTACACCGCTCTCGAAGATGATTTTCAGCGGCTTCGTTCCTTCTTGTCTTAAAAGCATCCTCCTCATCCGGCTTCAGATTGTGGAAGCAGAGTCTTAGGAGCGAATTTGAAACGCGCCCCGAGGCACTGATGGATGACCGGAAGTTTAAACATTTTGACGGAGACAGAAATTGCTCCGAAAAACGTCGGTTGATGTATTGCTTCAAGGAATACCAATTTTGTTTTCGATTTCGTGTGATATCAGCTTAATGTAACTGTAAGATACACAGTCTGAGCTGAACTCTAGATTCTGAATCAATTCTGCCAAATACCTAACATTTAGTTTCAAATTTGTTCTGAATTCGAAAAAAACCTACGCTTTCGTACAGTAAAAAAAAACACAATTCACTTGACATTAACGCCTGCAAATGACTGATGCATTTTTTCCTCTGAAACGAACAAAATGCACAACGCAATAGACGTCATGCACAGAACACCTACACACATGCATTCAGTAGGTGATGATGGTGTTATTCCAGTAAATGTTGCTTGACCCCTGCCCATCCCAAAACAGGATTCCGAACCACATTTTCAAGTGCCTACAATTGGATGCTATTCAATATCGTCCATAAATGGATGCAATGAAAGCGCTACGAGCTGTTTGAACTGCGAAGCCAAAACCAAAACAATAAAAAAAGCGAACAACGGAATCTGTCACAAAATTATGCCGCCATTCATTAACGAACACTTACGATGATTGTGTGTTTATTTGGAAGGGTCCAAGTTTTATGAGTTCCCACAACACATTCGAGGAATTGGTCGGGGTTTGGGAAGGAGAAAACGGAATAAATGAAAATGCAATTTCCTGCAAAAAGGGAAAACACACCGGGCGTTGAATCCATTACGGCTGAAAAGCGACGGCTTCCGGCGAATTTGTTCCCATATGTGTACTGTACCTAGAAGATCGTGTGAATTGAATGGGAAAACTCAGCTCGGAAAACGCTTGAAGCCAATTAGTTTCAGTTTCTGCCACAATCGAGAATAATTGATGCACAAATTTAATTATTTTCATTTACAAAACAGCTTTGGCTGTGTTGATTTTTTTTTCCGTTAAATTACTGCAATGAAAATAAAGAGACTTCTTTTATAGCCACAACACTGCTACTCTCAAATGATTATTGATAGTGAACGAAAACTCGCATTATCATCTTTTGAGACCAATAAAATTTCACGCGAACTGGCACTCTAAAAATGGTCAAAATTGTCAAAATTGTCAAAATTGTCAAAATTGTCAAAATTGTCAAAATTGTCAAAATTGTCAAAATTGTCAAAATTGTCAAAATTGTCAAAATTGTCAAAATTGTCAAAATTGTCAAAATTGTCAAAATTGTCAAAATTGTCAAAATTGTCAAAATTGTCAAAATTGTCAAAATTGTCAAAATTGTCAAAATTGTCAAAATTGTCAAAATTGTCAAAATTGTCAAAATTGTCAAAATTGTCCAAATTGTCAAAATTGTCAAAATTGTCAAAATTGTCAAAATTGTCCAAATTGTCAAAATTGTCAAAATTGTCAAAATTGTCAAAATTGTCAAAATTGTCAAAATTGTCAAAATTGTCAAAATTGTCAAAATTGTCAAAATTGTCAAAATTGTCAAAATTGTCAAAATTGTCAAAATTGTCAAAATTGTCAAAATTGTCAAAATTGTCAAAATTGTCAAAATTGTCAAAATTGTCAAAATTGTCAAAATTGTCAAAATTGTCAAAATTGTCAAAATTGTCAAAATTGTCAAAATTGTCAAAATTGTCAAAATTGTCAAAATTGTCAAAATTGTCAAAATTGTCAAAATTGTCAAAATTGTCAAAATTGTCAAAATTGTCAAAATTGTCAAAATTGTCAAAATTGTCAAAATTGTCAAAATTGTCAAAATTGTCAAAATTGTCAAAATTGTCAAAATTGTCAAAATTGTCAAAATTGTCAAAATTGTCAAAATTGTCAAAATTGTCAAAATTGTCAAAATTGTCAAAATTGTCAAAATTGTCAAAATTGTCAAAATTGTCAAAATTGTCAAAATTGTCAAAATTGTCAAAATTGTCAAAATTGTCAAAATTGTCAAAATTGTCAAAATTGTCAAAATTGTCAAAATTGTCAAAATTGTCAAAATTGTCAAAATTGTCAAAATTGTCAAAATTGTCAAAATTGTCAAAATTGTCAAAATTGTCAAAATTGTCAAAATTGTCAAAATTGTCAAAATTGTCAAAATTGTCAAAATTGTCAAAATTGTCAAAATTGTCAAAATTGTCAAAATTGTCAAAATTGTCAAAATTGTCAAAATTGTCAAAATTGTCAAAATTGTCAAAATTGTCAAAATTGTCAAAATTGTCAAAATTGTCAAAATTGTCAAAATTGTCAAAATTGTCAAAATTGTCAAAATTGTCAAAATTGTCAAAATTGTCAAAATTGTCAAAATTGTCAAAATTGTCAAAATTGTCAAAATTGTCAAAATTGTCAAAATTGTCAAAATTGTCAAAATTGTCAAAATTGTCAAAATTGTCAAAATTGTCAAAATTGTCAAAATTGTCAAAATTGTCAAAATTGTCAAAATTGTCAAAATTGTCAAAATTGTCAAAATTGTCAAAATTGTCAAAATTGTCAAAATTGTCAAAATTGTCAAAATTGTCAAAATTGTCAAAATTGTCAAAATTGTCAAAATTGTCAAAATTGTCAAAATTGTCAAAATTGTCAAAATTGTCAAAATTGTCAAAATTGTCAAAATTGTCAAAATTGTCAAAATTGTCAAAATTGTCAAAATTGTCAAAATTGTCAAAATTGTCAAAATTGTCAAAATTGTCAAAATTGTCAAAATTGTCAAAATTGTCAAAATTGTCAAAATTGTCAAAATTGTCAAAATTGTCAAAATTGTCAAAATTGTCAAAATTGTCAAAATTGTCAAAATTGTCAAAATTGTCAAAATTGTCAAAATTGTCAAAATTGTCAAAATTGTCAAAATTGTCAAAATTGTCAAAATTGTCAAAATTGTCAAAATTGTCAAAATTGTCAAAATTGTCAAAATTGTCAAAATTGTCAAAATTGTCAAAATTGTCAAAATTGTCAAAATTGTCAAAATTGTCAAAATTGTCAAAATTGTCAAAATTGTCAAAATTGTCAAAATTGTCAAAATTGTCAAAATTGTCAAAATTGTCAAAATTGTCAAAATTGTCAAAATTGTCAAAATTGTCAAAATTGTCAAAATTGTCAAAATTGTCAAAATTGTCAAAATTGTCAAAATTGTCAAAATTGTCAAAATTGTCAAAATTGTCAAAATTGTCAAAATTGTCAAAATTGTCAAAATTGTCGAAATTGTCGAAATTGTCAAAATTGTCAAAATTGTCAAAATTGTCAAAATTGTCAAAATTGTCAAAATTGTCAAAATTGTCCAAATTATCAAAATTGTCAAAATTGTCAAAATTGTCAAAATTGTCAAAATTGTCAAAATTGTCAAAATTGTCAAAATTGTCAAAATTGTCAAAATTGTCAAAATTGTCAAAATTGTCAAAATTGTCAAATTGTCAAAATTGTCAAAATTGTCAAAATTGTCAAAATTGTCAAAATTGTCAAAATTGTCAAAACTGTCAAAATTGTCAAAATTGTCAAAATTGTCAAAATTGTCAAAATTGTCAAAATTGTCAAAATTGTCAAAATTGTCAAAATTGTCAAAATTGTCAAAATTGTCAAAATTGTCAAAATTGTCAAAATTGACAAAATTGTCAAAATTGTCAAAATTGTCAAAATTGTCAAAATTGTCAAAATTGTCAAAATTGTCAAAATTGTCAAAATTGTCAAAATTGTCAAAATTGTCAAAATTGTCAAAATTGTCAAAATTGTCAAAATTGTCAAAATTGTCAAAATTGTCAAAATTGTCATAATTATCCAAATTGTCAAAATTGTCAAAATTGTCAAAATTGTCAAAATTGTCAAAATTGTCAAAATTGTCAAAATTGTCAAAATTGTCAAAATTGTCAAAATTGTCAAAATTGTCAAAATTGTCAAAATTGTCAAAATTGTCAAAATTGTCAAAATTGTCAAAATTGTCAAAATTGTCAAAATGGTCAAAATTGTCAAAATTGTCAAAATTGTCAAAATTGTCAAAATTGTCAAAATTGTCAAAATTGTCAAAATTGTCAAAATTGTCAAAATTGTCAAAATTGTCAAAATTGTCAAAATTGTCAAAATTGTCAAAATTGTCAAAATTGTCAAAATTGTCAAAATTGTCAAAATTGTCAAAATTGTCAAAATTGTCAAAATTGTCAAAATTGTCAAAATTGTCAAAATTGTCAAAATTGTCAAAATTGTCAAAATTGTCAAAATTGTCAAAATGTTCAAAATTGTCAAATTGTCAAAATTGTCAAAATTGAAAAAAAATGAAAAAAATTGTCAAAATTGAAAAAAATTATTGAAAGTTTCAAAATTCGAAAAAGATACTTATTTTCAAAAAATTTCTTAAAACGTGTTGAAATTTTGTCAAAAAGCTACCAAAAATTCCGTCATTCAAACTTCTTTGACTGTTTTAAACTTTCAAATATTCTTCGAGCTTATCTCTTGAGTTCTGCTTCTGCGAATTAGAGTCTAGCAGAAGGTGATGAAATTTTGGATTTTTTTTCCTTTATAGGTAACGAAATTTGCACTTCATCATCATGAAATGACACCAAATCTCACCGGAGCGCATCAACATCTGTCAATGACACACAGACACAAATGCCTACACACTTGAATCTGGTGTTGGAAAATTTTCAAGTGAGGAGGTAAGAGAAAAAAATGATAATACTAGGAAAGCTTCGGCACATGTTTGCTTTTTCCATCTTTCATCCAGCAATGTCAAATCCTGACAACAAACTCCGGAAAATCTCAATGTGGGATGCGTGATTTTAGGTACAAATAAGAAAAGGGAATCCGGTTTTTTTCTCGCTTCCTCGCAAGGAGTCCCCCGAAAAAAAATCGGATATAAACATGTGCTAAAGTCACGCCAACGAATGGATGCTGGATGAGAAGTTTGTGGGGGTGGGTGAAGATGACTCTTCTTACATCATTTTTTATCTCAACATGTCGGCACGAGCTTAGAGGTTGGCACATTATTTAATTCTTCTTTTTTTTGGTGTTGCGTCTCTGTCATATTTCGTGATGTCTGCCGTCGACTCGGTAATCGCCAAAGCCAGATGGCGGTGTGGTTGTTGGTGAGGAGAGGCAGCACACACATAAAAAATACAAGTAAAAATCCTTCCATTTACTGTGAAGCATCAAATATTTACACGCCACTACCACCACACCTCCTCGGCCATTTTGTTCCTGGCTTTCAGATTAGGTGGGTTTTGTGCGAGTGTGTATCTTTACCTCCAATGTCTCCAGTGGGGAATTTGCTGGTGGCCCGTGGCAGCAAAAGACTTGTTTTGTCTTAAAGCAATTGTTCGTAAAGGCAAATACGACGAGAAAAAAGCTGGAGCCGTATGATGAGGATTAGTCACTTTTACGGTTCTCGGAAGACAGGGAGAGGAAAATTTAAAATTCAACTTCAAACAGGTCGGTCGTCGAATGTCGTCGTCCGGGGAAATAACTTGGAAAGTCGTTGTAATGATGCAAATTGGGCTAGCTTTCAAACCTGGAAAGTGGTTAAGTTTTTATTCAAAGTTTAAATTTAGCAACAGTGCCAAGTAGTGGAGACAATTTTATCTCGAGCAAGATCGAGATGGAGTTTCTTAGGGCAGTAGTTTTAGTTCGCTGTTATTTCTCGAAATTGAGTGCATACCCCTAAAATTTTGTTGGAAATTTTAACGACAAGCCGAATAAATTATTTTTAGTTTCATGAAGTTTTAAAAAAATATCATCAAACGAGCCTTGTAAAGAAGCCAGCAGGCAGCATAAAATGGCTTCCTTTAGGAATTTTTTGCTTCAGGCATTTGCCTGTGAGCAGGATTGCCGAAATATGTGCCGAAAAATAAAGTTTTGTGATTTGATCCCAAAAATTCTGTGACGATTTTCTATGATGCCGTTTAATTTTTTTTCATTGAAAGGTAATAAAAAATTTTTTCGAGATAAAATCGTACCTCCACGTTCCATACATTCATTTGGCATCAAAATTAAAATTTATATTTTTCCGATTTCTTTTGTGTGGCACAAAGTTCAAATTACGGAGTTTTAATTTTCAGGGCAATAGTCATCATCATTTTAGTTTTTTTTTCACATTATTTGAATTGAGAATTTTGGAGCATTGGGAATTAGGAAACAAAATAACAAAGTAGTTACGGTCCGCCAAATTTTTTATAAATCACACCAGCTGCTGACAAAAGTACTGGTCTTTTTCTAAAACTGCATGTCAGATCAGCTGGTTTTGATACACACACATGTTTACGACGTGGTTTGAGTTTGACTTGATTAAAATTTTCTTTTTAACCTCAATTCGTGAAAATATTTATGAAGAGGATAGTTTGCTATTAACAATTTAGCTTGCTCATAATTCACATTGAACCCCATTCCGTTTACTTTGGCACATAGTTTGCAAGCAAGCGTTGGAAACTAATATTCTGCAATTTATGTTGTCATGGCAATGAAACCATATTTCTGTGTTTATGTATAGCGAAACATTTACTTTACACCATAATAGTTAGTGTTCTGAGATAACTAACTAATTTGATATACTTTTCCAAAATGATCGAAAGTAGCGTACAACACTTCCCTGTGTGGGAATTTTTTTTTTCACCCAGTCCAGTTGTATCAAGCTGGTTTTAGACTTCTCAACGCCGTGCTCTTCTATTCCACACGAACGCAGACATTAACAAACTGCTCATTTGACAGGTATCTTTAGCTTAGAACTCTTTAATTTTTTCTGACACTTTAGATTAAATATTCGTATAGATAGAAGCTATTTTATCGAAGATTATCCACGTTCATCTTCACTTTTCACGAATTAAAATCAAAATTTACGCGACGTTAGGAAAAAAAAACACGTGCGCTCTGTTTCGGTCAACGCCTACTTCCATATCTCGCATTTGGTTCTAGTTGTTCTATCCATGTTCAAAAACAATCCTTCAATATAAATAAAAGTTTCGATACAATCCAATACAATTAATTTCAATTATGAATTTTGCATAAGATAAACAGAACCCATTTTTCAACTTGCAAAAACCTTCCAAATTTAATCAGCCATTATTTGCCCGTTCCGAGAATCGCCTCTCATTAGTGCTATCTCGAAATAATCTGGGAAAATCAATCAGCCGAAGCTGCCGCCGGCTTCCATCATCGGAATGCCAAACTATTCCAGAAGCCAGAAGACCACCACAACACAACAATATGGGATCAAACAACAACAACAGCATCCATTAAAGATGATTAATAATTCCGTGTCTTACGGCGGAAGTTATTCTTTGCCCTGCTCCTCCTCCTCCGCCGATCACGCCAGAAACACACGGAAAGAACCCCGGACAAAACAGATACACAGTGTTTCACGTTTCGAGTTGTAAGATATTGACGGTCCTCGGTTGGTTCCTTCCTATCATCTCGGGTTGGCAACTACTCAAATAGCGCTGCTCAGCATGGGGAAAAAAGGGTTTCCCACCTCCCTCCGCACACTCATCTATTACTAAGATTCAAGTCAGAGAGGCCGAGGTTCGAGCTGAGAAAACTTGACGGCTTCGGCTATAAATATCTAATAAAATCTCGTTTTATTAAATATTAAATTTTCATCACGCACCATCAGCAGAGGCACTGTGTGCGAATCTGGTTCATGGTTGAGTTGCTCAGGGTGGGTAGGTGAGGTAAAACCGTGTGCCATTGGCCACTTGAACGATGAACTTGATTGTAGGTTTAGGGTTTTTGCGACTTACCCTTTTCCGATAGGCTGAAGTAGATACACACGTAAGAGTTCCTCCACAGCAGGTTCAAGGATGGGATTGATCAGTAAATTATCGAACGAAGTTGGGAAGTGTGGCCTCGAGCTCAAATCTCTTCCAAGGAATGGGAGATCACATGCGGTTTCGGGAATGTTTTCTGATTAAATGGACCACGTGTAAGGAATGGCTTTAAGTATATTGACCTACATATAAAGTATCTGGGAATTTTTGTTTTAATAAATCTATGCAGATTTGCCATTCGAGTCTAAAGCTAGTGAATGCTGTTCATCTTGAAGACCCACCCACAATGCGGTTTTATGGTTTAGTAGATTCCAGACATTTCACCGGATGATATCATCGTAACAAACCACGTACAACAGTTGAAGGACAAACAATCACCTTAACACATTGCCGGTCAAAAACGAAATATCTCATTTTTTTTTTGCTTGATGGGAGCGCTTCTCTGAGAAGCATAACTCAAATAAGAAACATTTTATAACGAAACTTTATTCTACATAATTGTGTACTACACTTTTGATATTTAAAAGATATTTAATTTGTAAGACTTGGTCCAGCCTTTTCTGAGATAGAGAACGCCAAACAGAGAACGCAAAAAAAAATTGAACACAAAATTGGCAACGTTATTAATACTTACATGTAATTTAACGGCCGTATCGGTAAAAGATTTGCTTTTTTGGTAAGAACATTTCAAGGATTGAAAATTTGGAACAAATCACTTTGTTGTAATGCAGTTTGTTGTCGCGCGAGGACGTCTCAAGGCTGAAGTCCCCGGGGAGCAGCAAAAACCTCTTTCGAAAACATTTCACGCTATCATTTTCCATACAAGCTGAAACAACGGGAAGGAACCGTCGTGGGATGCGAAAACGCTAAACTCGATCTAATGGTTGGTGATTACCCGATGAAACGGACGTGTTTTGTCCCGGATTAGGTTCGACTGCGTTTACGTTCTAATAAGTGGGAAGTGATTTGTAGTGTGTGTAGAGTATCCAAACTCTGTTTCTAATACTTAAAATATTATAGCTTTTGGTCGTGAGGCAAGATTCTCATCGGTGCACGTCGACGTCGAATCCAGGGTCTCAATTCGGTTAGGAATTATCTGCGGGTGCTAAAGTTCGAACCACCAGAGAAGTCAGCGACGGAAGGTTTCAACCGTGTCGGTCCAAGAAACATCTCTACCCACAGGACCCCCGTCACCCAACAAAGCTGACTCTCGCCAACACCCGAGGCCAGAGCGACCGCTCTGAACGCCATTTTATGCGGTCGGCCATCGCCCTTTGGGAACGGTTCGTGACGCCATTGCCACCCGCCAAAGCGGAAAGCTCCCAAGAGCTGCCAAGTAAGACCCCACCATCTTGCTCACTATACACTATGCTCATCTGAAACGGTTCAAACAGCTTCGTTCAAAATTGCTACGGCTATTTAGTAACTCCAGGTGCCCATTCATCAATATGCAAATTAACAACGCTACCAGACAATACCGCGTCTACAATCAACTATGCTATCGCCGCTATGTGGATCGCACTCAGAGCGAACTTCGTCGCAATCCAAAAAAGTTTTGGAAATTTGTCAACACCAAATGGAAAGAATCTGGTCTTTCTGCGGTACTGCACCTTGATGACAGAAATCACCTGCCGAAAAATGAAGTCTTTTTGCTAAGCATTTTTCCAGTGTATTTTCAACTCAACCGCCAACTGCAGATCAAATTAACGCAGCCGGCACACAATTGCCCATCGACGTGTTGAATATTGACGTGTTTGTTGTGAGCGAGGGAATGGTATTTGAGGCAGTTAAAAATTTGAAATACTCTACATTTTTTCCCGAAACGCTCCGTAACGTCAAATTTGTCAGTTTTTACTTCATTCTGCATTTCCAATATGGATGGTGGCAAACAAGTTGATGCCATCTACACCAACATCACTGCTGCATTTGACTCAGTTAATCACGAAATTTTGATAGAAAAGTTGCAACGTTTGGGATTATCTGTGAGACTATGCACATGGCTTAGAAGCTACCTAATTATTCTACGTTTGGCTGTTAAAATTGGAATTTTTGAATCTCCAGATATTATTCCGACTTCAGGGGTACCGCAGGGTAGTAATTTGGGCCCTCTACTGTTTACACTGTTCTGCAATGATATAAACCTGCTACTTGCTGGATGTGGGGTTCTCCTATACGCGGATGACTTGAAAAATTTTATGACTATAAACAGTTTAGCAGATTGTCAAATATTACGTTTCCTTGATACAGTTGCGAGCTAGTGTGCTGTCAACTTACTGGCCTTGAATGTCTCCAAGTGTTGTATCATAACATTTGGATGCAAGAAACTTCCAATTTTGTATGACTATAATATTCTGGTCGAACTTCTACAGCGAGTCAATGAAATAAAGGACCTAGGAGTTGTTTTGGATAGTCATATGACATTCAGGCGTCACTATTGTGCTGCATTTGAAAAAGCTAACCGAATGCTAGGATTTATCATACGTCTGAGCAAAGAATTCACAAATCCTGTCTGCCTGAGAGCCCTGCACTGCTGCCTAGTCCGCTCAATTTTGGAATCCGCAAATCTAGTGTGGTGGCCATTTGAAGCCGTATGGGCAACTCGTTTTGTAGCAATTCAACGAAAATTCGTGCGCTACGCTCTGCGTGATCTACCATGGGAGAACCCTCTAAACCTGCCGCCTTATGCGCAACGTTGTGCCCTACTTGGTCTTCAACCGCTGTCAGATGGTCGTTTCATTTGTCAAGCTTTGTTCGTAGCGAAGGTTCTTCGGAATGAAATCGACTGCTCTTGAATGCTTTCTCGCTGCTACATCTATGCTCCAGGAAGAGCACTGCAAGGTCGTGACTGGCTCTCTTTGGAATCAAGAAGTACGCGCTATGGTAGTAACGATCCCTCGCGGTTAAAATAACCTTTTTGCGATATTATTCCTTCTTTGATTTTAATGTTTCAACTACATATTCAAACGCCTTATTGAATCCAGCTTTCGTGACCAATTAAGAAACAATAAGCTTGAAAAGTTTTAAATGTGCAAAATATGTAAACAATAGTATTAAGACAATTGACAGATGGTTTTATTTTTAATAAACAATAAACAATGCACCCCAAGTGAAAAACTACCATTGTACAATTAGTGAAAATTAGTCAGTTAGTCAAGGCGAGCCTAGCCTGAGCCAACAAAGTTGTTTAGAGCACGTGGTGCGTTAAGTTGGAGGTCATTTGGCCAGTAGCCAGATTTAAACTAATGATGCGGTACTTTGGTAGTACCTCGCACATCTAGAACTGACTTAAGAATATACTATTTGTTAGAAACGAACCTAATTCTTTACAAAATCATTTCGGTTTATCCGAGTAACTTTGACTGTGAGATTTTTTGGGGTTCTTTGGGGATCGGTATCCTTCCATCCGTTTCAGCTTCAGGGGAGTTCACCCTGTATTCATGTCCACTAAAAACCCGCCTTGAGGACTAGCTAGCCGAGAGCATCTAACAAGTCAACAGCCTCCTCGAAAGGGGAGTGGCGCTTAAGTCGTTGAAGAAAAAAGTAAGTTACAGACTACAGACGAAAAAAAAGATTAGAAGAAGAAAGATGTTGAAAATCGTTACTACGTTCTGCAAAAATTCATGGATGAGTTTTGAACCAAAACGAAGCTTTTCAGATCACAGGGTTTAAGAATGATGACCTTAAATCGATTCAATCTAATAGGACAACTATGTTCGATAAGTACCTAAGTCCGGATACAGTTGACACTAGCTTAAACTAACACAGTTATTTATGCATAAACAGTTTTTGCCGAATGGGAAAATGCGCGATTTATGTGCTGATTGTTAAATATAACCATAAAATTCCTTCAACAGCAAATGAGGTTTTTCGTCAGGACAAAATATTTTTCGTATCCGTTTTCTTTTTGAAACGTTTGTTAAACAATTTCTACACCATGAGTTGGAAAATAATTTGGTCCATAAAGAATTTTAGAATCGATCAGATCGTACAACATTTGGTTCGCTCAATCTTCTCTTGCCCCATTGTTGAACATTGAGCTTTCCAGAAAAAGCCTGGAAATTTTAAACTCAAAAACCGGACAATATTTTGGCAAATACATGTTAATTCCAAATATTTCTTATTATAAATCTGAATATCAATTCCAAACAATTTTTTCACGTTCATTTCGATGAAATAATCCCAAATAAATAAGTTAAAGGGTGATACGGTCTATAATTTGGTCAATATCAACTTGATGGATTTCTTTCAATTTTGCATTTAAAAAACCTGAACACCCCTCATTTTGAAGGTGTGTGTGTGTGTGTAGAATGTTGCTCCTATTTTGATTTTGGAATACATCAAAATTTTGTTCGCGCATAGCGAAAATCCGAGCTACTCGCACGCCAAGCTGGCAAAATCGTTAAAAGTTGCCAAATCAACCGTTACAAATGTAATTAAAGTGTTTGGGGAACGTTTGTCGACAGCCAGGAAGTCTGGATCGGGGGGAAATCGAAAACCGGAAGCCGCTGAGACGACAAAGAGAGTTGCCGGTAGTCTCAAGCGAAACGAATGCGTGGTAATGGACGACGAAACCTAAGTCAAAGCCAACTACAAGCAGCTTCCGGGACAGGAGTTTTATACGGCAAATGGAAGGGGAAAGGTAGCATACATTTTCAAACACATGAAACTGTCAAAGTTCGCGAAGCAATATCTGGTTTGGCAAGCCATCTGTACCTGTGAACCTGTGAACCTGTAAACCTGTGAAAAGCAGCATTTTCATAGCTTCCGGGTCTGCTGCCTTTCCTGAAGAAACACGGTTGTTCCGTACTGTTTTGGCCGGAATTGGCATCTTGCCATTACGGTAAAAAGGCCATGGAGTGGTACGTCGCCAACAACGTACAGGTGGTTCCCAAGGACAAGAACGCTCCCAACACGCCAGAGCTCCGCCCAATTGAGAAATACTGGGCTATTGTCAAGCGGAACCTAAAGAAGACCAAAAAAAACTGCTAAGGACGAGCAGCAGTTCAAGGCGAACTGGCTTTCGCGGCGAAGAAGGTGGACGAGGTGGCTGTACAAAATCTGATGGCAGGGGTTAAGCGTAAGGCCCGGCAATTCGGATTTGGAAAAGCGGAAGCCTAACTGAATATTTTTCCTGAATTTTATACTAACTTGAAAAAGAAATTTAATTTGATTTTTTAAATAAACGATTTCACCGATTTACGCGCGTTTGACCTTGACCAAATTTTGATCGTATCACCCTTTATTTATCAAAAAAATCTTAAATGATGTTATTAAATTAGAATGTTTGGTTTTGATTTTGTTAATATTGTGGATGGATCCGGGCAAAATCCGGTAATTTTTCTTAATATCCGGGCAACTGCGTCGGACCGCGCTTTTCTCAATTTTTTCTTTGAAACCCCGTACGTGGTTGTATAAAACTGGGCAGTCTGGAATGCTTTTTGTACACTCATTTTTCCCTACCTGACTTCATAACTAATACGTTTCATAGTATGACATTTTTCCCCTTTCAATAAATGGATAACTAATTTTGACTAGTAATTTTAATAATTTCTGTACTCTAGTTAACTTTTTTCAACTCAGCATTTTCATATCTTTGGATTCAGTGTTGATTTTCAACACTTTGAGTTGATGTGATTTAAAAAAAACTGAGAATTTTAATCTTTTAATTTAAACGATGGCAAAATTTTCTTCATATTTCTACAAATACCTTTTTTCAATGGTCATATCTTTTAACTGAAGTTCTTCTCCGTATTCTCTTACTAACAAAGGCCAAACATGTAAGCATCATGGAAGCTGCTAGGACCTTTTGCAACCAGAACTTCTGAAACCGATTTGCCTTTACTTTCCGTTGTATGAAATATCCAGGACGTTTTCCCATTTGCTAAACCACACTTCACAATCATGTTCAACTTCGCGGTTGTAATCGGCTAAACTCAATATTCGATTAAACTTTTTTTATTTTATATATTTTCTTACTTCTGGAACCAAAATTTCACGCAGCGAAAATTTTGACGTCCATGCAAGGCAACGCCTACTTGAACTTCCATCATATCTTTAAATTGAAGTTTTGAGTTTATTAAACTCGTTGATTAGTGTATGTTTGTATGGAAAGTTGCGCAACTTGCAATGTCTGAAGAGTGTCAAAGTAGTCTTAAGACACCTTAACTGCTTTAGCTTTGAGGGACTACTTTATAATCGGATTTATTTTGCTGTCCTTCATCCCAACCATTTATGCGAAAAGTAAGATTATTCTGTAAAACTACTGTTTCCCACATTTCGGGATGATCTGTTGCATTTACACGACGAATCCTGATAAATTGTATTTCATATCAACGGCGAACTCTTGTTTATGATGTAAACATCATAGAATATTGCACAGTGAGAAAATTTGGACCTTAATTCCCAAAAAATCACCACTGGGTAAATAAAGTGTAATTCTTTCACTTCACTAAGAAGGTTCCAGTGAAATCCGATGGCAGATTGGAATTTCCGAGAAAAGTTTACGCTAGACCATTTCAGGCTCTGAAATCGGTACGTGGTTTCGATTTTGTATTGGAATTTTTGTTCAAAATTTCCCTTTTTGCATTGGACGGTTTTAATGTACATGTGGATGACCCCCTTCATAAGGGTCTCCAAATTGGATTGCGTTTGATCTAGGAGATTTGAAAGGCTTTTAAGATGTGCAACCATCTCCTGTATTCAGAGGAATAATGACATTTTAAGTTGAAATCCTTAATTTATTATCAATAAAAATTCTTTAGTATTGAGTCGTTGAAAAATTTTGGCAGATGTCGATCTAGATTTATTAAACAGATGGAAATTTAACATGAAAAATCATTTGAAAGAAAATATATCCAGAATTTATCGAATCTGAAATTAGGGTTAAAATTGACAAACTCATATAGAAACAATTTTGAATAACTACAAAGAAAACGCAATTGGCACATAGTTTGGGTACAGAATGTGGATCTCCTTTTTCAATTTACTCAAAAGTTTAAGTTTATTACGCCCCCTTGAGGGGGTTCAAAATTGTTCAATCCAATAAATTGCCACATCCTAATACGTGAAAATGAAACATTTAAGCGCCCATCGCCCATCGTCGGATCGGTTGTTGGATGGAAGAATGCGGCTTATGGACATCCAATTACTATTCCCTGCAGATGCTCAAAGACGTTCACAGTTTGTGTTAGCTAGCAGTAGCGAAGGCGATAAAGAAACAGTAGTAGGTAGTAGGTTGTATCTTGCCGTCAAAGTTTCCCATCATCATCCTCCCAATAATCTCCCATGCGGCCACACACAACCCATAAACGTTTTACGACCCGGCCACTCTTCGTTGGTTTCGTTCCTTGGTATTAATATTCAGCAGTTGCCCCCGGCCAAGCCGGGAAGTTGTTGCCGATGATGGTCGACCGGCTGGCCAATTCCGGCTAGACTGTCCGGACCGGACCACCTCCTTCTCTTCTATCGACTGAAACTGAAGGATCGACCCTAGTTATTATTCGAGTTGACCATTATCGAGGCCAGGTCTCTTGTTTCAGCCAGCAGAGGTTCTCCTCTCGGAACCGGTTCGAAATGGCCATAATCGCTATTATCGTTTGTTCCGAGAAAATTTTTGGAAACCTTATTAACGGCTCTCTTTCACACACACACACACACACATACACACTCTGAGGAGGGTCCTTTGGTTGCTGGTTAGTTTAGTTTCAGGGTGACCTCTGGCTGAAGTTCTTCGTAAATCATGGATTGAAACAAAGTCGGGTTTTTTTTTCTTTTGTTCTGTCTATTGCCTCAATCCTAGGCCCCCTGGTCGATAAACTGTACTCAACACCCCGGAGTTAATATTTACCAACAACACCTTACAGAAGTCGATATCCGGAACCTGGACAAGCCAAGTCAAAGGGACCGAAATTTTGTGTGTGTGGTGGGCAGATATGCAAAAGGCAAAATTAAGTTATAACACACAACAAGCCAAAGAAATGGGTCACATGTGTGTTGTTGGGTGCAAACTTTTACCATTCTCTTCGCAGCAGGAGGTAGAAATAAAAGTGGAAGAACATTTTCTTATCGGGATGCTGACCATCATCGTTCGTTTTGGGTCCCAAGGAAGAGGGAAAGGCAGGTGGAAGAAAGCGAGGAAAAGCGATTTAATAAGAGTAGCGTGGCTGATGTGGCGTGCTGAAAGCTCCCTTAATTGAATTTGAATGAGTATAATATGAAAGAGGACGGTTTTCGGACCAAAAGACATCAACAGAAATGTTCTCCCGGTGTCCTTTTTGGCTCTGGTCTGTGCGAAACTGGACTAGGAGACGGATTTAATTGAGTTTTCAGAGGAAAAAAAATAATGCCAATGATCGGATGATTTTTTTCCGGAAAAGTGTCCCCAAATATTTAAGATTTTTTTGTTAGAATTTAGAAATCTAGATTGAGTTCATATTTAGGGTAATGGCACCTTATTTTTAACGCTTATAAAAAAAAACTGTAGAAATGTCACGCACGTTAATCCGATACACGTGTGATTAATTTCCCTCCCTCTGGGCAATGCTCTCTGGGCTCGTTGTTTACAGAGCTGAAAACTTTTGCTTCCGTAAAGGATTGAAAAACTTTGTCCGACCTCCTCTTTTGCCAGCCAGCCAGGCCAGGTAATAAACTTAACAAAGCTCGGGGTTTGGGGTTGAACTGCTGCAGCCGTCCAAATGATGTCACTGTCACATTCAACCAACAAACAAACAAACAGCCACACCAAACCGACCGAATCAGATGAGATGGCAGGCAGATCAACTCAATCATCCGAACAAATTTAATGAGGCCTAATAAATTTCCAGTTTATGGTTTATTTTTAAGCCTGCCGCCAGAGACCCCGGAATGTGTTCGAGTTTCAAAGTTGTTGAGGGAGAAAGTTGAACCGAGTCCTCAGGAGGATTCTCAGCTCAGCTCCAGTTTCTTCTTATGCTGATGATGATGTTGAATTTCTGCCCTCAAGCATCATCAACTCTCGGTTCTGGATTTCACAGTCTCAAATGTCACTCTTCTGACGGGGTGGCAATCGAATCAATCGAAGCTTTAAGATGATGAAAACTGTTGATGATGATGATGATGGTTGGTGACGATCCATGCGGGGAGGAGGAGGTTACGATGATTGGATTTGTGACAGTATCCGTTTTCAGAAAGCCTTCAGCACAGGCAGATGAAAAGATTACTCGAAGTAATCAAAATCATTGACATGAGATTTTATCGACCATTTGCTGGAACAGTTTCCATTGATATTGATTTGGAAATAATTCGAAACCGACTACATAGGAATATTAGAATAGTCGTTTGGAATTTGAGATATCGCAATACATTCCGGCAACAATTCAATGCAACTTTTTTAAGCTTTGCAAAAAACATAAACATATTGAAGTTAACGTTTTCTACATAGAAAATACTCTTCTAATTTTTAATAGGATTCCGTATTGAAAAAGCTCTATAGAAGAGCTCCTGTCGTTCGTTGCATAAGAAAACACACTGGGTTGTGTAAATAACATTTAAACCTCATTCTTTCTTCAGATTTTATCGTGTACATATGTTGTAAAAGTAGGCTTTGACACGTTCAATCAGAAAACGTTTTTCATTTGATAGTTTTGTTTACTATTCTAACCAGGATTCACAATAAAATTCCCTCCGAATGGCGATCATGTGCGAACATCATCACAACGATGATCTTGACTGGATTATTGCTGTCCAGTTTTACGGTAACAGGGATGCAGGTCTTTATAACTGGAATGCTTCCAGTGACGTATGCGTTAAAATAGACAACCGATACCGATACCGATATTGAAAGGGCTTACCTTCAAATGCACTCACGACACTACTAATGCAGCATATGTCATAGTAACCCATGAATCAGCAGAAACTTTTGACAGCTCAGTTTATCTGTCAAGTATTTGTGAATCGCTGCCTGCGGAGTATCATCTGCGCTTGGTGGCCTGGCAATTGGATCTCAAACGTGGAACTTCATCGCCGGTGTCATCAAAGGGCGCTAGAAATCGAGATTCGGGAACGTAAGTGGAGATGGATTGGGCACACGCTGCGGAAAGATGAAAACGAGACTTGCAGAGAGGCACTAGATCGGAATCCAGGAGGACATCGAAGAAGAGGCAGACTCAGAAGCTCGTGGCGGCGAAGTCTAACCGTTGAAATTCGAACTATCAACGAGAATCTGGACTGGGTCCAAGTGAAGACGGTGGCTTCCGATCGTCAACAGTGGAGATCTTTTATCACGGTCCTCTGCGCCGGAGGATCGGCGCGGGAACATTAAGTAAAAAGTAAGTAAGTATCAGTTTATCTCTTTTTATGATGGCGAAAACAGTGAAGCGTGTGCGTTCGAAGAATGATAGTCCGCTGTGTCGATAATGACCATCTTGCAACATTTGTGATACTTCCGTTTCGATATCTAAATACTACGTCTTGGCATCTACTACGACAACAATCAGAACATCGAAAAGAAGACCAATTCCGGATGGCCGCCAAATTCTAAGCGACAAGAAGCTTGAAAGGATGTTGGATTGGAAATCCTAGAGATACATCGCTGCTTGCGCTAGACCGGAAGCTCGGTGCAACTTGCCAACGAGTGTAAAGGTAGGACAGGGTGGCCAGCGAGTTTCCATTTTCAAAATCCCGGTTTTTTCGATCGAGATTTTATCATCTTACCAGTTTTTAGATACACAAATGAATATGTTTATCAGGGTTTTTTTTACCAAAATACACTTTTTTTAAATGTTGAACTTAAGGTAATTCAGATAACGATGATGTTTGTGAGGATTTCTACAGAAAATAGAAAATAGAAAATAGAAATAGAGAGCGAAGTTTCTGGTGTTTCTTGGATTAGATACCTTCGCGGTGCTTAATGTAATAAGCGGAGATAATTTTGTCCAAAATTTGCTTGAACAAATTTAATGAAAATGATCAAATTTTACTTCAGTACGACTGACAAATGTGGCTAGCCTTCGCCGCCACGCGTTCCTTGGTCTGCCCCTTCTTCGATGCCATTCTGGATTCCAATCTAGCGCCCCTCTGCAAATCTCGTTTTTATCTTTTCACAGTGTGTGCCCAATCTATCTCCACTTACGTTCCCGAATCTCGATTTCTAGCAAATATCAACTTTTATTTCTAATCCTTAGTTGCTGTAAATTGCTACTGATTGATATTCTATTTTAAATTTTTTCTATGCAATTTTGAGAACAGAATCCGCATATTTCTATTCCTCCTAATATTCCAAAATTTTGTTTTGATTCTCGTCTTGAATACTGAGTGTGGTTTTTAATTTTATATTTTTAAATTTATTTAGAACCTGAGTTATAGAATAAGAGTTTGATTTTCAACATGGCTGGTTAATCAAAATTCGAAGTCTGAATTTGTAATCCAATCAGAAAAAATGAATATCAAAATTTGAAATTTGAAATCAGTTTTTTTGTTAGTGTTTTACATGTTACACAAACCAGAAAATTTTGATTAAACTAGATTTTTAATTTCTAAATGTTTTATTAATGAAGTAAAAACTTGAAGTATGGTTATGCTAAAATTTTGTATTGAATATTGTAATTTTTGATAAATTTTACCTTTCATAACTCCAATTCAAAACAGTCAAATATAAGTAAATTTACATAAATAATCTCAAAACATTTTGGAACTGAAACACATCAGAGCACTAAAAGGTTTGCGCTGAGCTAAAAAATCTCAATTTTTCAAGAAATTCTTGACTTTTGTCCACATTTTCTCCATGGAATTTAGATCCCAATTTTAAAGCGCTTTTGAGAAAAAAAGATTGATGGTATGAATTAAATTGATCCATAAAGAAGTTTACCTGTTTTGATTTGAAACCACAGGCTTTTTCATGGGTCCCATTATAAATTCTCGAGTTTTCATCGGTTTTCTCGGTTCGCTGGCCTCCCTGCAGGTAGCTGGGGAATAAAGACAAATATTTCTGAAGCGACAGTTCCCTCCACTGGTTTCGGAACTTAATTATTTGCTAGTTATGGATTTTCTAATCATCATCTGGAAACGAAAATAGTAGAGACACTTAATGCATTCATTGAGGAAATGCTAACCAAACCAAACTTTGTTTCGATAATGAGCCGCTCTTGAGCCTGCTCCTTTTTTTAAGGTCAGATCAGAGGGGATGTGGAAAGCTGTTCAACCTCCAGAAAGCACACACGCGAACGAGGGCCTGTCTGAACAAGATGTGGCAACAATTTGCTTGAATGTAGAACCTTACTATTGAAGCTTGAATTCACCGGGCTCACCTGAAAGAAAAAGACGTGGTTTGCAACATAATTCTGAGCATACCGATTAGTAGCGCCTAGTTCAAGCAAATGTCTTGAAATGTACTTGAACATGACTTCTCGTCACAACAAGATAGGATAGCCAGTCAAGTATGGAAGGTGTGGCAGATGAGTGACTTGGATATAGTCAACCAGGTTAGCATAGTAAGCGTTTCCTCGTATGAGACTGACTGACACTCTTCAATCTTATCAACTAGTTAGCAGGCGTTGATTTTCTTGAAACGCAGATGTTTTCGTTTGTTTTGAAGTTTCATTTCCGGTGTCATCAAAAGGCAGTAAAAATCGAGTTTTGGGGGCGTTGGTGGAAACGCTGCGACGAGAAGTGACGAGATCTGCAAATGGGCATTTGATTGGAATCCAGCAGGACATTTGAATAGGCGAGGCTGCGGCATGTTATATAGCTCAGTTGGCAAGTCAGTTGTCTTTGAGACAATGTTCGCACCCAAGAGTAAACATGTAATACGATTGTAACTTATACGTTCAGGATTGTGACACTAAAAAAAGGTACGAATGGTAAGTTTAAGTAAACGTTTAAGCATTAATCGTTCAGTATCAAACAAAAGCTGAGAAACGAATCAATTTTACCACTCAAACTGTTGTTAAAATGTTTTCCACCGGAATAGTCATCATAATAAATTGGTATATTTTGCTCAAAATGAGGATCAGGGTTTTCCTGTGGAGTAAAAGTATGATCGAGAAAAAACATCCTCCAATCCCGTTCCTGTAGGACCTTACCTCTTAAAGCTTAGTTCTTTTAGAAATGGGACAGTTACGAATGCCTGTACCTCAAAAACCATTCGTTGGAACCAAATACTTTCTATGAAGAAAAAGAAGGTAATGTTATGATCTTTCATGAAAAAATTTGAAAAAAAATATTTACCGTTTTTTGTTAAAGAAATTTCTACTTTATTCTTGGTATCTCCCATTGGCCGGCGCACACTTTTTCGGTCATGGTATTAATCAGTTTCTGCAACTTATACTTCGTAAAATCTATATTTTAGGTGGCTTCACTCTCCTTCTTCAATTTCTGATACTTTATGGTCCAATACTTCTCTGGAAACTGGAAACTGAAAGCATTTTAGTGGATACAGTTGTTTCGAAATGAACAAATTTGATTATTTTTGACCACATTTTTGAACGTTTTTTTTTTCGGTACCGGTTTTACAGCTTAAGAGCTTTGGAACTATCAAAAAATGGTTGTTTGAGGTTGGATTTCTATGAGTCATCACTAGGCAACACTTTCAGCTTATCGGAGAAAATTGTGTTGGACATTTCAGCGATCTACCCTTAGTTTTTCGTTTATTGAAAATTAAAAATGCTGATATGAGACTTGACTTCCTTGATGATCCTTAACCGTTGTTGCCGATCATGTGCTTCACTCCAATGCTTGATTTGAACTTTGTGGACATTATTGACAGTGTTTGCATACTTATCCACCACAAAAACTCAGTAATTCTTTGAATAATCAACGGTTTTGTCAGCTATCAATTTGATAATGACGAATTTTAAAGGAAACTGTGCAAAATTATTTTTTTCTTTTTCTCTTGCATCGTACATATCTCAAAAACGCGTAAATTTTAAATTTTGAAAAAAATAGGCCGAATAGTACTTTTTACAGGCAACAAAATGCTGTCAAAATTTTGAATATCCGATAACTAGTTAACGAGCTATTTGCAAATGAAAGTGTCCCATTTCTAAAAGAACTAAGCTTTACCCAAGAACTGAGTCCTAAACTGTGTTCGGCATAAAGGGGAGAAAAGAAAGTTGAACTTCTTCTAGCTTGGTTGGAATTCTTGGCGAGCCTAAAAGGTGGAACCCACAGAATTTTGCCTCCCCCCTTCCTTTATATGATGAGGGGAAATTCTAGTAAAGGGTGAAAAGGCCTCGATGGTGGGCTGAAAACTTTTAAATTTGTTTGTCACTGCCAGCCAGCAGTGGCTTGCATTTTCGCCCAGACGGCAAATTCTTCGGGTGATCTAAATAATTTTCCGGCTGGCAGAAGAACGGTTGAAAAAAACAGAAGAACGGTTGAAAAAAAAATGAAGGAAAACCAGACGAGGACAGACCGTAGTCGAGGCACGGAAGCAGTGATCCGGAGTATTACTGATAAAAAGGGTTTCCGGAATAAAAGAGTTTTATTTTTCTTTATTTCCGAAAAGCGATGAAAACATTTTTTTCTCCTAGTCAGCGGAAAAGTTTTTTTTTGAGAAGTTTTGCCTGTGTCGGTATAAAAAGTAAATCAAGTGAGAGCTTCTGGTTTAAGGTATTTTTCATCTGTCTCAACCCTTTTTTTTATCGCAAAATCGACAGTCTAGAAGTAAGAAATGTCACCCAAGAAAAATTTTTGGAGCAAGGACTTTTTTCCGGTCAGTAATATTTCAGGATCCAATTATGAAAGCAACTTGTTGAAAAGTGATATGCTAATTTGATTTAATGATGGGGAGAATGGAAAACCGGCCTTCAAGAAACCCGTTCCGGAACATGGTGTTGCAGATTTTGGCGTCGTCGTTGGCCCGCTTCTCAACAACACAATCCTTTCCGGAAACTTTATCATGATGAGGCCCTCGAGACTTGATTTGGGGTGATGGGGAGGAACTTTCACAACTAATTAACCAAATCTGCTGGATTATGATGGATTAGGCCATCAATTAGCAGTTGAGTTAGACATTTTTTTCCGACAAACTAGGGTCTCCGATGAGTTAGGCTGAAATGGGCAAAGTCAAAGGCTCACAGATTGTATGTTTGCTATCAAAACTAGAAATTACCCCAGCGTGAAAATTGATGGCATGATTAGAGATAAACTCACTCGATGTCGATCAATATTTACACCTGAAAAACAATTCCAACCCGTCCTATTGTGATGCAACACACAATCAGAATGAGGTTTCCTGTTAGCTTTCAATCAGCAAATTAGGGCGCTCTGCGTTCGTCTGTTTTTGCAAACATTCCAATTCTATTTACTCAGATTACGATTCTGTTCAATCAAGCAATGATAATCCAGTGAGGGAATTCTCCCCAGCATCATTATTATCATCATGTCGGCTTCCTCATTCAATACTTCTCCATGTAATATCGGAGAGCCAGAGATAGCCCTTCTGGTATGTGTACCCATTTGCAAACACACGTGATTTGCGAAAGTAACAAGTCCCATTCATCCATAATTTCGCTCCTAATGCTAATTAGATGAGGCTTATTACTAAGCCTTCCTGAAGCAATACCGATTTGAGACTCTGAACATGTAGGGTGGTTCTTGAGACTTCTTTTTTAATAAAAAATCATCATTTAAGAACACTTCATTTCTTTACAAATAATTTAAAAGAAAAAAACCTATCCCACTCCAATCGGAAACCCATTCATTGTAGATACAAAAGTTCTCGAGGAAAAATATCCTAAGAGCTGCGATGGAATGCACTTATTTTAAGAAGAACAATATAAAACCTCCAAGACTCCAGCAGCAGGGGAGGATAAACTTTTTCGCTCGAAGAACCCATCAACGACTACGAAGACGACGACGACGACAATGGCTTAGCCATCGAAAAATCCAAAGACATTGCTTTCTCGTTTGCGGCTTTCTTATATCATAATTACGTAGAGTGGCTTGTTGTTAGGTTTTTCCCTCGCCTTCCTTTTTTTTTGCTTCCCGTTTTCCTTGAGGTAAAAACACCACCGAAACCATATCGGAAAATGTATTGCGGTGTCGTCTCGTTTGGCTGTCGTCGGCAAGCAAGTTAGTGAAAATTAGTGTTTATGAACATTGGCTCCCAGTGGGTGAGCTATTCCACTTTTCTCATCTCTGGTAATTTTTTTATGGCTTTTATCTCTTCTTTTTAAATCCATGCTAAAGAAAAATGATGTAAGCAGCTAGGAGCCCATATTTTTTATAAATTAGAAAATTGGAACATAAAATTCAAAATAAAAATAAACAAAAATTTTAACAAAAAAAAACAAAAGATTTTGTCCTTTTTGTGCTATTTTTGTGCCATTTTTATGTCATTTTTGTCATTTTTGTGTCTGTTTTACCATTTTTGTATCATTTTCGAGTCTGTTTTGCCATTTTTTGTCATTTTTGTCAATTTTTGTCATTTTTTGTCATTTTTGTCATTTTCGCCATTTTTGTCATTTTCGCCATTTTTGTCATTTTTGTCATTTTTGTCATTTTTGTCATTTTTATCATTTTTGTCATTTTTGTCATTTTTGTCATTTTTGTCATTTTGTCATTTTGTCATTTTTGTCATTTTTGTCATTTTTGTCATTTTTGTCATTTTTGTCATTTTTGTCATTTTTGTCATTTTTGTCATTTTTGTCATTTTTTGTCATTTTTGTCATTTTTGTCATTTTTGTCATTTTGTCATTTTTGTCATTTTGTCATTTTTGTCATTTTTGTCATTTTTGTCATTTTGTCATTTTTGTCATTTTTGTCATTTTTGTCATTTTTGTCATTTTTGTCATTTTTGTCATTTTTGTCATTTTTGTCATTTTTGTCATTTTTGTCATTTTTGTCATTTTTGTCATTTTTGTCATTTTTGTCATTTTTGTCATTTTTGTCATTTTTGTCATTTTTGTCATTTTTGTCATTTTTGTCATTTTTGTCATTTTTTGTCATTTTTGTCATTTTGTCATTTTTGCCATTTTTGTCATTTTGTCATTTTTGTCATTTTTGTCATTTTTGTCATTTTTGTCATTTTTGTCATTTTTGTCATTTTTGTCATTTTTGTCATTTTTGTCATTTTTGTCATTTTTGTCATTTTTGTCATTTTTGTCATTTTGTCATTTTTGTCATTTTTGTCATTTTTGTCATTTTTGTCATTTTTGTCATTTTGGTCATTTTTTGTTATATTGTCATTTTTGTCATTTTTGTCATTTTTGTCATTTTTGTCATTTTTGTCATTTTTGTCATTTTTGTCCATTTTGTCGTTTTTGTCATTTTTGTCTTTTTGGTCATTTTTGTCATTATTGTCAGTTTTCGTTGATATTTTTGTCATTTTATCAGTTTTGTTACATTTGTCAGTTTATTACTTTTGTCAGTTGGTCAATATTTTCTGATTTACAAATTATCAAAAAGTTGTAGCCAACTTCAGCCCGGTACTCAAAAAATTCTCATGAATTGGAAATTTCAGGATTCTCCGACCTCCTTGCAAATGATTCTGTATTTTTTCCACTTCAATACCGAAATAATCCCGACGGATCGTCAGTTGTAAAAAAAGTTATCAATTTTCCAATTGCGTGACTCTCCGATTCATCCAGTCGATTGATTTTTCCCGATTGAATCCGAATGACTATCGAAAGCTCGTTTCAATTCTCAGGCTCATTCTCATCTTTTTTTGGGTTATCCGAGGATGAGTCCTCTGGCTTTGATTGCCTTCCGGATGATCTCGTCATAGAAATTATAAAAATTTACTAAATTTTGTTGAAAACACTTTGTTTTCTTTCGAAGTCAATTAATCAATGGTAGAAAAACTCTCACCAAATATTAGCTTAGCTTAGCTTGATTAAACTCACATCCACCATTAACCGTAAAACCCGAAGTGCATGGTTGTAGAAAATGTATGCATTGCTTTTAAAACATATTATGCTAACAATCACTTCGAGGTCCACGATCGCTGGCGTGGCCTCAGTAGAACAAGTTCCACATTGCCAATGGTTGCTACTCCGTGATTGACCGAGGCCATCAATTTTGATCAGAGGTCAAATGAATGGTGCTTGGGATTAGCAGCTCATTCACACTGCACAAAACTGATGCTCTCTCTTTTAACGTCAATAACGGCGCCGGCCACGTCCTAGTAGTCAATAGATAGATTGGAAGAAAGAGAAAAGGATGAAAGATCTATTTTGTGCTTTAGGACCGAGGTTACCTCTGCATCCTAGCAAAACAATTTTGGTTGGGAGGAGAGGTTGAAGGAATTGATTGGGAGACACTTTTGACTAGTGTTACGGTGAACCTTAAAATTATAATTATTTTCCTAACCAAGGTTCCGAAATTGGATCGTTTTCTCCTTATCGTCAAGCGAGAGAATTTCTCCGCTGAGAAATAAATGGTATGTTTTCTCTCTGCTACAATCCCGCGTGACATTTTTGTCAGCCTAGAGAGAGTTCCTACAAAGAATCTTGTTTCATTGTATCTTACGGGTAAACGAATGCAACAAATAACCTATCTCTAATGAATCAATTCAACGATGATAAGCGACATTGAAAATATAAGTTGTCGCTTATCACCTCTGAATGCTATCTGTTGAGAGCGACTCGGGAGTTAATTCTGAGTGATGTATCAACTTTCGTTTGTTTCCAAGCTGGTTTGGTTGTAGCGTTCAGCAGAATAAGGATGAAGCAGTTTTCGTAACAAGTAGAAAAACTCTCACCAAATATTTCCCACAAACTCTTTAAAGCAGAGCGCAGAGATCGATCTTTTGAGATAAAACAAGGGGTGTGTGTATTGTCGACCTAGAAAGTATTCAGAAAGAAATCTTAATCTTACTTGTGGCTGGATGGAGAAAAAACAAATCCGGAACAGGCGAGATTTTTAAGAAAATCCTTCCACGTCTGGTTTTGACCGACAACAAGTTCAGACGTGGGTGGCCCGCGCCAGAAGCAAAAGAAATCCGTCAGTTGTAAAAATAACTCCTTTCTCACTTCACTTTCACTTTCCGGGAAGCCGAAGGGGGCGAAGAAGAAGTCCCCTGGTTCGTTTTGGAAGTTTCCGGTGCCAACACTCAAATTCTTCTCGCACTTTAAAGATGGTCGCTGGTACAATTTACACTTTCTGCTGTACCCTTCCTTCTTTCTTTATTTATTTTTTAATCTCGATGACAAACGCCCGCTTAAAATGGGAACACCTTCTTCCGGCTTCTTCTATTTTATTATTCGCTGAAGAGTACTTTTTCACACAATGATAATTCCTTCCGAGTCGCCGCCATTCAATCGCGACGTAACACAAAACGTGACGGACCCGTGTCGTTCTTCAGAAGGGCTTCAGGAGGTGTCTTCAGGCTTCGTAGAGAGATCACAAACACTTGCTCACTTCACGCGAAAAGTGTCGGGGAGGAATTTTTCAACCAGCCCGCACAAACATTCGCCGACACAGCACAGCTTCCGGATTTCCTGTGAGGTCGTCAAGAGGATTCTAAAAGACATTCGGGGGAAGGAGGGCAAACAATGAGTGATAGTCGCAACGTCAACCTATCTAAAGCTTAGTTCTTTTAGAAATGGGACACTTTCATTTGCTAATAGCTCGTTAACTAGTTATTGGATTTTAAAAATTTTAACAACATTTTGTTGCCTGTAAAAAGTACTATTTGACCAATTTTTTCCAAAATTTAAAATTTATGCGTTTTTGAGATATGTACGATGCAAGAGAAAAAGAAAAAAATAATTTTGCACAGTTTCCTTTAAAATTCGTCATTATCAAATTGATAGCTGACAAAACCGTTGATTATTCAAAGAATTACTGAGTTTTTGTGGTGGATAAGTATGCAAACACTGTCAATAATGTCCACAAAGTTCAAATCAAGCAATGGAGTGAAGCAGATGATCGGCAACAACGGTTAAGGATCATCAAGGAATGCAAGTCTCATACCAGCATTTTTAATTTTCAATAAACGAAAAACCAAGGGTAGATCGCTGATATGTCCAAAACAATTTTCTCCGATAAGCTGAAAGTGTTGCCTAGTGATGACTCATTAAAATCCAACCTCAAACAACCATTTTTTGATAGTTCCAAAGCTCTTAAGCTGTAAAACCGGTACCGAAAAAAAAACGTTCAAAAATGTGGTCAAAAATAATCAAATTTGTTCATTTCGAAACAACTGTATCCACTAAAATGCTTCCAGTATCCAGTTTCCAGAGAAGTATTGGACCAAAAAGTATCAGAAATTGAAGAAGGAAGGTGAAGCCACCTAAAATATAGATTTTACGAAGTGTAAGTTGGAGAAACTGATCAATACCATGACTAAACAAAGTGTGCGCCGGCCAATGAGAGATACCAAGAATAAAGTAGAAATTTCTTTAACAAAAAACGGTAAATATTTTTTTTCAAATTTTTTCATGAAAGATCATAACATTGCCTTCTTTTTCTTCATAGAAAGTATTTCGTTCAAACGAATGGTTTTTGAGATACAGGCATTCGTAACTGTCCCATTTCTAAAAGAACTAAGCTTTATCTAGGTATCTATCGCTATATGTGGCTTTTGTTTTGAGCGCACACGTTTCTTCCCTGTTTATAATTTTCCTTTCTATCTTGTATTTTTTTTTTTGCTTAACTCAACGATCATGCCAGAATAGGAAGAACAGGGAGAAAAGTAATACTTGGCCCCTGCTAGCACATCTTGTTTTGGGGGCCATATTGTCTGTCTTCCGGAAAACCTGAATGAGATGCCAGTAATGCTGCTGCACAGTGGGCTGACTGAATTTACAGTTCAAATATTCATTTTTCTATGAAATTTTTGCTTTTCCATGTAATTTGATGTTGTAGATCGTTCAAAAGAAGACGTTTTCGAAGAATAAACAACAACAAAAGAATTTTGGTTACAAATTGTCAAAAACGCATCCTTGTGAGAGGTCCGATTAAGCTGGCTTGGAACAGAAGGTGACCATCAAACTTTCTTCAAACTGTTCGATACCTCCTGTCCAACCCTTCCAATCTCCGAAACAGAATAAACCATTTCTTTATAAATAAGAAACCCAATGAATGAGAAAACGCATCTAAGCCCTTTGATGATGTTTGAAATCTGTTAATTTTCCCTCTGGAAAATACCGGGTGGACCTCCAAAAAATGTTCATAACAAAACATAGTTTGGATAGTATATCACAATTAATTTTTTTCAATTAAAAATGCACGCAGATAATGCAATACAGTTCGAAGGGTTTAAATAGAAAGTTAGGTTTCACCGAAACTTTCCAATGGAAGCAGCTTTACTAAAGTTCATTTAAGGCTTCCAAAACATCCCATTGCTCGTTCTGTCTAATTCCAATAACTTCCTCTAGCTTCTTCACTTTATTCTAACACTGACACTCAACATTGTTTAAAAAAGTGTCCAAACGAATAAAAAAATTCAAATTTCCTCACAAATAAAACTTTTGGAAAGATTTTTACCGGAGCACAATTTTTTCCAAACTTCACCGTTCAAGCACACGCCTACTTCTCCTCGCGTTTATAACAGAGGATTACTTACCTAGGAAAAAAACATAAGAAAGGATGATATGAAATTTAAACTTAAAACCTTGGTTTGCAATTGAAGTTCTGTCTGCAATTGAAGTCTGTTTTTTTTACAGAAAAAATCTATCCCCCTTATTCTGCGCCGCGCGTGAGGTGACGATAGTCGAGTTGAGTCGTAGTCACGTGAGTCTTGTCACCTTATTCCCGAAGCCGATGTGACAGAGGTTCATGCCCAGCTGACTACTAGATTAGGATAAGAATGCAAAAAGTTCATTCTAAAAGACGTTTCTCACCTAAAGCGACTACTGGAATCGGGTGACTAGAGTAATTCGACTATCGTCACCTCACGCGCGGCGCGGAATAAGGGGGTATGTTTTATAATTCTTCACCACGGATCTGTTAACTTTTATGACATGTTGTTTGAACACATTAAGGGCCGTGAAGATTTCTAAGCCGGGAAACAGCAAAATTCGGCATTCTATATCTCAGAAGCCACTGCACAGTGGTGCAGAACATCAATCTAGCTGTACGAAATTAATAGCGCCCAGGGATCAAGAGATAGACATTTGATGTTTTCAGCAACATTGTTCAATTTTACAAGGGGCATATTCTAGTATCAAAATTTTTGCCGAGGGGTCCACCGATAGCGAGATGAAAATGCTAACTTTTTTGTTTTTCAAATTAGGGCTTTGATGTCTTCAACAAAGTTGTTTATCTGATCAAAATACATAAGTTTGTTGAATATGTCAAAGTCCTGTCACATGACCCTCAGGAGTTACAGTCAAAGTAAAAAAAAACTCTTGAAAAAACAGATTTTTGAACCTGACACGTTGTAGATTGGATAAAATGGTTCGCTGTCTTTGAAAAAAAGTTGTAACAAGCCACGATCTACATTTGTCTCATACATGATGATGGGTTTAGAAGTTGCTGAAGCTCTATAGAAAGCATTTAGTGTATTTTATTGGCAATTTTGGAAGGCTCATCTATCAAAAAGTGCACATTTTCGCAACATCGCCTTTTTTGTGATTATTTTTGATGATAAGCGGAACCATTTCCATTTGAAATAAGCGCGGAAATCGGTGGAACTAGTAGAGATTTGAATGATTGAAAATACACATTTTATGTAAAAATTACCTATTTTACTTTTAGAAAAAACGTTAAAAATTTAATTGATTAATAAAGGGTTGCAGTTATCGTTTATATATTTTGTTTTATTAAAATACATTTAAATTAGATTCTTCAAATCATTTAAACCCCTAAAAATGAATGGAACTTATTAGTATTTGAATTATAGAATTTTGCCAATACAATATAACTGCTATAACTGGTTCCAAGTAACTGTATCCAAGTAACCAATCTTACAAGCAATTCGCTTTTGTCTTTTCGTTGAGTCATAAGTTTTAATCGAATTTGAATGCCTTTTAATAAAACTAAATATATAAAAGAAAACTGCAACATTTTATTAATCAATTAAATTTTTTAACGTTTTTTCTATAAGTAAAATAGGTAATTTTTACATGAAATGTGTATTTTCAATCATTCAAATTTCTACTAGTTCCACCGATTTCCGCGCTAATTTCAGATGGAGATGGTTCCGCTTATCATAAAAAATAATCACAAAAAAGGGTGTGTTGCGAAAATGTGCACTTTTCGATGGACGAGCCTTCCAAAATTGCCAATAAAATACACTAAATGCTTTCTATAGAGTTTCAGCAACTTCTAAACCCATCATCATGTATGAGACAAATGTAGATCGTGGCTTGTTACGACTTTGTTTCAAAGACAGCGAACCATTTTATCCAATCTACAACGTGTCAGGTTCAAAAAACTGTTTTTTCAAGAGTTTTTTTTTACATTGACTGTAACTCCTGAGGGTCATGTGACAGGACTTTGACATATTCAACAAACTTATGTATTTTGATCAGATAAACAACTTTGTTGAAGACATCAAAGCCCTAATTTGAAAAACAAAAAAGTTAGCATTTCTATCTCGCTATCGGTGGACCCCTTGGCAAAAATTTTGATACTAGAATATGCCCCTTGTAAAACTGAACAATGTTGCTGAAAACATCAAATGTCTATCTCTTCATCCCTGGGCGTTATTAATTTCGTACAGCTAGATTGATGTTCTGCACCACTGTGCACTGGAACAAATTCTTCATATTTAGTATATGAATCTTTTGTTTTTTTTGGTTTTGTTTAATAATTCTTAATTATTGTATCGATAGTATTTGAGTTAAGCTTTTCAGAGTAACACACTAGTGAAAAGCGATAAAACAAGATATCTTTTTTGGTCCGTGATATGTTTCATAAAAAAATAAATAAAATTAGTTAACAAAACAAATCAATTTTTTGTGCATTTGAGATATTAATTGTAATTAAAAATAAGTAAAAATCAATGATAAATACCATTTGAATTGTGAAAATTAAAATTTATAAACAAAACCAAAAAGGTTGGAAAAAATTCTAACAAAGATGTTTTTCGAAAATTTGTTTACAAATGGCTGAAATCCTAGATTTTTATTGTTTTTAGCAACATTGACTCTAATAACTTTAAAAGAAACTTGAACAAGTTATTAATTATTTATCCAAAATTATAAAAAAAAAATGCAAATAGTCCTTCAAATTTCATTAAAAATTGACGTCAAATTACAAAAATTGGAATAAAGAATACCTGATATTCGGTTCTATCCCAAAACTACTCCTTCAATCTTATAGAGCCTTATTTAACTTGACTTTTTTTCGCCAAATTTTTGCGAAAATTTCTTGGATTTGTTGGATCCTTGATCTTTTGGTTTTCAAGCATTGGCGCAGTATTTGCTTTACAAATATAAATTCGGAATAAAAAAAATGATTTCCTGGTATTTTAAGAGCTTGAATAGATTTATTGATTTCCTAATTGCTTGATAAACTTGAAGCAGAAATTCCTTAGCAAACTGGTTCTTACTTAAAATATCCCATTTTTTAATTGTCTGTTTAAAATTAGAATTTATAAATAGAGTAGGCGATGACCGATTGACATCGCACGTGTTTTTTTTCTTCACGGTTCTATAAATTTTGACAATTTTAGGTTTTCTATATAACTGGAGCCTTGAGAAAGTGATAAAAGTGATACAAACAGATGACCGGATGTTCACTGCTGGGATGGCCACCAGAAATAGTGCTTGGAATATAAAGAGAAAGATTTTAGAGAGTATTTCAAATTTAGTTTTATTTTTTCCTCTGTTTGAGGGGCCGTTTTAATATTATCGGGAAAAAATCAACATTCTTAAGTGTGAGAAAAATTAAGTGAAACCAAATTAAAGAATGGTCATGAGTCGAATATTTTGGTTATTCAAAGCTGGAAAGGATTGCTGAAAATAGCGGTGGTTTTCCTAGAATTTTTATACTTAGATTAAAATTCTGTGTTAAATGCGGAGCGAATGCAAATTAGCGATTGATAGTTTTTTGCTTCTACAGTTTTTAAAATAATCTTGAGTGATTACTAATTATATTAAAATATGAAACCTTGACAGATAACATTAATACGAAAAATAGTGAAACTTGACGAAATTTTGGCGATGTGAGAAAGAAAAGCCAATTCAGAATGTGGTTTGGTCGTCCACAACGGGTTTCGATCATGTCACGGCTTACTTATTTTGTGTCCAACTTTTCTGGAATAAACGGTTGAAATAAATTATTCCTTCAGAGAAATGATGCCAGAATTTTTCAGCACGTATCCTGTCTGGACAAATCCTTGCAAAGTTATATAAAAACTCCAGGTATTTAATTTTTTAATTGACGTCAAAATCCAGAAATTGCACAAAATCGACAGCATTAAATCGTATTTAAGGCATCCGAATATCTTTTCATGATTTTTTTCAGCAAAACTTTTGTTTTGGAGACATAAAGAATGTTGTTGTTTTAATTTTATTCAATTGACAAATAAAGAGAATAAATCCGGAGAAAAACCGCGGGCCGGGCCGGACTGCTCCCAAATTTGGTATTAAATATCCGGGAAATCTGGCAACTTTATTTCATAGGAAAAGGGAGCTTTCAGTGTCCGGTCAAGGGAGATTTGGTGAATATGTGATTCTGATTAATCAAGATTATTTGAGGTAAGATTCACGAACGGAGATGTTCGCTTCGCTATTTTTCCAAGAAGCTTTTGGCAGCGGATAAAAGTTTCGAAGAATGACGATCTACAGACAAATAAGAACCGGAACCAATTACCAAGAAAATTGTGCGAGTCAAACCTATCCTCAACTGAAGACTTATCAGGCACTGGTGGGTCCTCATACACTTACATATGTACATACAAATTTGAATTTATAATTAAAATGAAGAGTTTAGACTTTAAATAAAATACGGAAAAACATGTATTCTATTTTTTTTATTTATAGACAATGTCAATCAATGTTTGAAAGAAGTAGGCGCAGATCTATTCGGAGCGCACGCACAGTTGAAGTCGGAAAAAGTGAAATATCAAGCGAAGAAAGTGGTGTCTGGAGATTTAAACCCTCGGTATTCAGAGAGCCATTTCATTTTAAATTTACCCTCTTGGTAACATTTCGTGAAGATAATCAAAAGTTTCGGAAAAATTGAAGGCTTCGAAAAAAGTTTAATAAAAATGTATCAAATCAATACCTGGTTAATGTTTGCTATCATGTGAAAAGTTATAGGGAATTGATAAGTTTTCAAGATTGGGGAAAAATAAAGTGTACCCCCACGGTCTATCAATTTAAAGTGGTGAAGAGTGCTTCCGATCATTGAGTTTTCAATCGAAAAATGTGGCTTCCATTTGTTGTGAACATTGTGCTGGAAAAAGGCTGCTGTGATATTGGGATTCTAAAAAAATGTGCTTCTGAAAAAATAGTTTTTGGGAAACAAATTATTAAGTGCGGAAAAAAGTGTTCATGTTATGTTTGTCCCACGTTTGTTCATCGGTTGCCAACGGGAGCTTATGGCATGCTATGATTATTTTTGGTGTCCATTTTTTAAAGTCTTGACACTATCTGAAAATCCAATGAAACTTTGAGGAATGGAGCTGCACTGAAATAAGTATCCTTGATAATAGAACTATGCATAACATTTTTCAACATATTTTTAAGATGCCAGATATAATTTATTTAAGAAGGGTCGAATTATTCAATTTTACAAGAAATTCAATAAGTCAAATACCATTGTATCTGACTGAATTTCTCAAATAAAACTTTCGAATTCTCAAAGACCTCGAGAGGTTTTGTGTTCTATTAATGTTTTTTATTGCTCTTTTTTATTTTCAAGGGCAACTAAAAGCGCTTTATCCTTGGTCGACGACCAGGAATGATGGAACACAGAAATCTAAAACAGTAGAGTTGATTAATAAGAATCAAAATGATTAATATTAAAAAAACACTAATTCTTAGTCTTGTTTTACGATTTCTGTGTACAAAACAACTCATTTTCAGCCGCTGAAGGAAGGATGATACTTCCGCTATCAACAAGGAGCACTCCACGGTAGGCAAGACCATTTTATGTTTTCAATTATTTAATTTTTTTTAATCTTTAAATAATTTAAGGCATGAACTAAGATAAAATGAATAACAAAAAGTTTTGTTATTCTTCGGGATTCAGACTTGAGTTTTGGCTTTGGAAGTGCTATCAGTGATAGTGATTAGTGATTATAGACAATTTCAATCACTGTTCAATTTCAATTAAAGTTGAAAATATTAAATCTGATTCTGCTTGTTTAATATGTTGTTCAATATGAATTTTTAATTTGAATCTTTATCTGATCTTCATTTCAAAATTTTAGCCGTATCTGTAAGGAAATCAAATAATGTGGCATAAAAATTTAATCTGAATACTAGATCTAAAATCTCAACACATATCCGATTTTGAAATCCACTTGAGTAAGTTTATTTAAATTGAAAGCACAAGTTTGAATTTTGATATAATTTTGAGCAAACATTGTTAATCCCGTTCAGATGATTCATCAAGCTTTGCTTTAGTTAGTTACTCATCGTTCATAAAATCTTCTACTGCTACTTTTTAATTGGGAAGCCAAAGAAAAATGAGAATTCAATAATGAGCTAGGTTAGAAATTCCAAACCAAAATCAAATTTCAGACTTTGAAATTTCTAAAATAAATTCGAAGTAAAAATCGAAACAGAGTCCATTCTTGTGATAAAAATCCATTTTGAAAAAAGCGGTTTAAAACCATTTTGAGAACACTTGTTATGATGTTTTTAGCGTTTATTGTGGCTTTTCCTTGAAATGGAAATACTTCTATTCCACATTTCATCACTTTTTCTTTCTTAACTCGAATAATCCTACGGTCTTTTTTGAAATTACGTCTGATTTCAGAATACTATAAATGGAGAAGATTTTTTCAATACATACATACCTACAGTAAAGCCGATTGGAGTGATGCCATAATTGCATACAAACTTGAGTCTCGTTAAACGACCTTTTAGGCTTGATCAAATAAACTGGAATTTGGCATGGTGCCTTTTGGCAGGCCAGTTTGTGGCTCTTAGTCTTAGACTTAAAAATCACTTTAGAAGTTCGGGTGAAATTTAAATAATTATTAAGAATTTTTATTAGAATTCTTAGACCAGCAATTTTATACTCATTGACATTTTCCTGAGACTACAAGATTAAGATTGGTCTAACAATAAAAATCTGTTCTGCTTGGTAGTATTTTGTTGTGTTGGACAATTGTCTATAAAGCCCACTGTGCAATTGAGTACTACAGCTCATCCACTGTTCCCATTTAATGAAGACTGCGTTACCTTGAAATGTAAAGAGCAACTTAGTTGTGAAAAGCCCAGTTTTCCCACAGTCTCAGCACTTATTTTACACCCTATCCCTTCTTCGTTTTCCCCACTTTGGCTATTCTTTTTCCTCTTTCCTTCACACTGATACTAAAGTAAGGTTTAAACCCCCTTCTTCTGCTTTTCGTTTGTGTACGCTTTGGTTCAACCCCTTTTAGCACTTGAAATCTATCCAGAACGCAACTCGACCGCGCGTGAGACGAGGATGATGCTGCGGTAGGGTCTGGTAGCTATCATTTCCCGCACTTCCCGGAAACAAGACACACCTTATCACGCCGTTGTTTCGCCGCTGAAGAGGACTTCTCCAAGGACTAAACTTAGCACGGCGAAAGACGATTTTTCAAAATAGGAAAAACAAAAACCAGACAGCTGAACCAGGCAGAATTTAGGTGCCTTTTCTATTATCTTCGTCTTCTTCTTGTTCGTCGTTTGTCACCGAGCGTTTCGGTGGAAAAAAGGCGGAACTTCCGGTATCCGTTTGAAGTGAGCTTCCGGGAGAATAATAACTACTCCCGTGACAGCCGACGAAACTCCAGCAGAATAACAATTAGCTCCGGTGAATTTGTCACTCTGATTCTTAACAACCGCGCGCAAGAATATTCAGGTAATCGCCACAAAATTATCCAAGGCAATTCAAGATACACGCCGCAGGTTATCCGTAGCAAAAAGGATCTCGGAGACGCGCTCACAGCTCGGCCGACGCAAATCGACTAACTGTGGACTGACCTTCCGTCGTCGTTTGTTGGATCCGACAAGCGGATCAAGAACGAATGAAAAAAAAATCTAAAGCATCTCGCACCCACCCATTTGCCTGGCAACCGAAATGTCGAACGCACACGAACCTTAATCGCGTGCTGCTGCTGAGAGTTCCGGAAGCTGTGCTCATTCGGTCGGTTTCGAGGGTGGCAGAACTCACCGAACCGGGACCATGTAAGCGAACTCCAACCGGGCCATTCGAACTTGTTCTGGGCCAAGTCGAATTTGACAATTCAGAAAAAACACGACTAGAGCCACTCTTTCTCCCAAGCTCTCAAATTGTGGAAAATCTTCCCGGAAAGAGAATGGGTGTTTTCCCGACCGACCATGTGACTGATGGTGGGTTGTTTTCCTGGATTTTTGGGTGAGCTGGAGATTTGAAGCGAAGAAGAAGAAAAACAACAAGCTACCTTTTTTGGAGAGCGGTTTGTTTATATCTGCTTCTGTTGTTCATTTTTCCATCGTTTGCAGACTTTTCGTAGGGGATGTGGTGGATCAGAAGTACGGCACGCTTTACTTTGCCCAGAGACAGTGGATTTTTTAGTAGATATCTAAAAAATTGCATAATATTTTTGAATATCTTTTTTAGGAATGGAAATTTCTAAGCAGAATCTCAAAGGATTCTAATCACAAAAATTGTGAACACTGAAAGTGATCAAAGCACCAGAGGTTTATTTTTATTAATTATTTCAACGGCTATATTAGTGAATGTAATACTTGGATAAAAAAAGAAAAATTAAACACTACAGTAGTTTTTTCAATTTTACCACGCTCAAAAAAATTTAACCGTGAAAATGGCGAAACTGTGAATTTGGTGAAACTAAAAAAATGCGAAAACAACATTCAATTGTTCAGTTGTATCTTTTTACCTTTGACCTTTGCTTGTATCTTATCCGGTAAAAATAGTTCAACTCATCAGCATTTTTCGGCTAGTTCAACTGCAAATAATTCTCTCTACTGTTTATTTGCCATCCTTGCAAAAGCACTCGGTCAAACGTCACATCAGCGTGTGTTCGGAAAAGTCACCAGCAAACGTTAACCGGGAAATCCAAACCCGAACTTCAACGTTCACTCGCTTCCAGTCGGGGCTCGGATTTCCACCCCGAATAACACCCGAAAGTCTGAGAGAAAATGAGTACCTCCTCGCAATGAGTTCCCCGAAAACGTACCCAGGCTCCAGATGCTCTCGTCGATGTGTGTCAATTCCAGTCTTCGGACTCACACCCACCCGGAAGCACTCGACTCGATTTTCAAGGTTCCACCATCTGTGCTGTGCTGTGCTGCTCGGTGCTGTGTAATCATCTGTGTTTACCACAACCGGTCCCGGTCGTTGGGTGCCTCAGTCGGTAGTGCACTTGCTTGTTAGCTTGCTGGTGGCGTTCTAATTTTTTTTCTCGCTTTCATTTTTTGAACTTAGTATGGTTCTGGATATGGGTTGGGCGTGGGCAAAAGAAAGAAAAAAACAGCCACCCATCTCAGCTGGAACGCGCGTTGTCCCAAACTAGCAAGCTCTCGCGTGGACTTTTTCCGAACCGTTTCGAGGGTAATGGTTGCGTTGGTAGGACCAATGAATATATTCATTTATTTTAAGTTGATTGAGTTTTGGTAATTTAAATTCACTATATTCTAGGTAGGTACTTTTGAAGTGTTTCACTATCTAATTTTTGGTGATCCATTTCCCTTAGCTTGAGCTCGACTTTATTTCAAAATGGGTTCTTTTCATTTCTGTCAATCTTTTCACATGCAGTTATTATTAAAAGCAGTTTTGGAAGAGGAGGCCATGATTCGTTGGCAGCGGACGCGTTTTATTTTCACTTCGTCGTGAAATTTTTGTTTATTTTTTAAATATTTTTGTGGTTAATTGATTCAAAACTTGAAAAAAATTAAATATCGTAGGTACTTCAAAATGTGTCAATTGTTAAAGCGTCTCGAAAGTAAAATGTTTTCCTCGGCGAAGTAAAAACTTTAAGCATCGTTTTCCTTTTAAGATCGTGATTCCTTCAAGAGCTGACTGGAAAGTTGACTCGATCAACGACTATCAGAGCCCAAAGATATTTTGTAAGTTCGTTCCATAATAATTATTAAATGTAAATAAAAAAAAAATGTTTTCTGGAAATTTCTCATGGACATCTTCAAATTTTCAAAAGATTTAGGGATCTCAGTTTTGAAAGTTTAGAAAAAAATTAAAAAACCCTCAGGCAAACCCGTACGATAATAAAAGAAACCTCTGTAGAATCCATTTAAAGGGAAAGGTTATAAAAAAATTCCCAATTCTTAGGAATAGAAATCCTAAAAAGTTAAATTAAAAAATATGATTTTGAAAAAAAAAACTCGACAAAATGATCATAAAAATAACCCAAAAATTAAATGTCTGCAAAGCTGAACAGCTGAACTTTCACGTGAAATAGACCGTTTTCTTCAATCAGTTTTTTTTTTGAAAATTTTGACAATTTTAACAATTTTGGCAATTTTGACAATTTTAACAAATTTGTCAATTTTGACAATTTTGACAATTTTAACAATTTTAACAATTTTGACAATTTTGACAATTTTGACAATTTTGACAATTTTGACAATTTTGACAATTTTGACAATTTTGACAATTTTGACAATTTTGACAATTTTGACAATTTTGACAATTTTGACAATTTTGACAATTTTGACAATTTTGACAATTTTGACAATTTTGACAATTTTGACAATTTTGACAATTTTGACAATTTTGACAATTTTGACAATTTTGACAATTTTGACAATTTTGACAATTTTGACAACTTTGACAATTTTGACAATTTTGACAATTTTGACAATTTTGACAATTTTGACAATTTTGACAATTTTGACAATTTTGACAATTTTGACAATTTTGACAATTTTGACAATTTTGACAATTTTGACAATTTTGACAATTTTGACAATTTTGACAATTTTGACCCAAAAATCAGCAGCAGCATCCTCAAATAATTGCGTCTCTTAAGCCAATCCGTCCTTTTCTACCGGAAGGCCAAATCAAAATACACAATCAGCAGCAGCATCTTTGAAAAAACTGCATTTCGTAACTCAATCCGTAAGGCCAAATATAAATAAACAATCAGCAGCAGCAGCCTTAAAAATCTGCGCTTCCTAAAGCAGTCCATCTTTTTTCACCTTTATGCTTAATCAAAACAAAAAATCAATTGCAGCAATGTTGAAAATCTGCGTTTTCTTTACGAATTCCGTCTTTTTTCATCAGAGAGACAAATCAAACAAAAAATCAGCAGCAGCTTGCAGCCTTAAAAATCTGCGCTTCTTAAGTCAATTTCGTATTTTTCCACCAGAGGGGCAAATCAAAACAAACAATCAGCAGCAACGGTCATAAAAATCTGCGCTTGCTAAGCCAATTTGTCCTTTAGTTTTGTATGTTTTGCCTAGTGTTGCAAAATAACAATCATTGCCATTTTTCGAGATTTATTTTATTTGATTATCTTCAGTGTTGCCGTATACATCTATTATTCTATTTTTATTTTATTTGATGTATTTTAGAGAAAAGGTAGTGTAAAGGAAAAAGTCCATAATTTTTCCTTTTCGTGTATCTTGAAGATTTTTTATCTTTATTTTAGTTTCGATTAGTTGTAATATTTATTATTTCAACTTTTGCGAAATTTATGAAAAATAACTCAACCTGCCGGTTTGTTTTTCGATTCTGAAGACCTGATAAAGTTTCTTAAAATCTCGTCAAGAAAAGTTTTTTACCATAAAACCCAGAATTTGTGCACAGAAATTTGGTCCTTATGTATTGCTTTCATTGACATTGAATCAACATAAAATAAGTGGAATCTTCATTCAGTCGAGTGGGTTCCTAAGAGTACATTTTAATGGGATAACTGCTTCATCCATACAGACTCTACGAAATTTATGCTAGTTTCGGTAGGTACTCTTTTATGGCTCCTCACTTAAATATAGTGAATTCGGGTGGTTGGTCATGGATTCGATCTACTGACTGATGCTATTTTTGGTACTTTTTTCTGTAGCATCACGCGTGTTGCACCTTTACGGCATTTTTACGACCACAGCCACTACAAGGCACTTACTTACAGCAGAGCGTTTTGGAAGCTTGGTTGCGTAGAGTATGTAGGTACAAGTTGTAAGTGTGTACCTATTCTAGGAAGGAGTAACTTTCTTCGAGAACCATAAAGTCGAAGAGCATTCATACTTGAAAGAGAAAATTGTAGGAAATCGATGCGATGGACGATACTTTAGGAAGAGATTGATTCGCATTGAATCGTTTCTGTCCTATAACTTCAACGAATGGGAACAGAGAGGACGATGCGAGTGGTAAAGATTAATGAAACGAAAAGCTCCTTCGTCATCGTCAGGTCAGAAATGTTCCGATCCGACAGCCATAAATCAGCCACACATTCGGTCCACTGTTTATTTCCGGCAACAAATTTCGTGTCAAACATTAACGGGATGGTGTAATGTAAATAATGGCTCAATTTACATACCTTATTTGATGAATTTATTTGCCCATTCTTTCCCTCTTTTGACGATTCGGTGACAAAGAGCAACAAATTTATGAGACATTGTTGCGGAATGTTTACGGGAAAAAAAAATTATTTATTGAATGGTGTCTGAGTGCAGGTAGGAGAATGGTTGTGACCCATTTTACTTTCACCGGTCAGAAAGGTTAATTGAAAACAAAGAAAGGAAAACTCATTTGAAAGCAAGTTTTGTTAGTTATTCGATCGCACTCAAATATTTCTTAAACTGCCACACAATTCGTAGTTTGTTCGATGATATACGAGTTCTCGTTAGTAGAACTGATAAAAGATAAAATTCAAATGTGGGTCTACTTACCGAGATTGAAATTGTTCTCATAGGTAACCTTCAAAAAGTTATACATACCTGAAATTAAAATAAATGATGAAAATTTGTCAATAAGGTAAACTTGTTCAAAATGAATAATCAATCTTAAAAGGATTCATTCGAAAACTTAATTACTGCATGACGCAAACCGTTCGAAAGTCTCAACTTTAATGATCAATTTCGGGTATTGAGTATAAGTTTGTTTGTAAATTCTAGGTACTTATTCCATTAATAATTCTAATTTTTACATATTAAATTGAAAATGACTAAAGTGACAAAAATGAATAAACCAAGACGAACCCCAATTTGAACTTTACCTAAATATGCCTCCTGAGCATATTACAAGTAAAATGAATTCCAACCTTAATCAAATTTTCCAGCTGTTGAAAATGCGAATTGAAGTCAAGGTGAAGTAGATTCTCTGCAGAACATCGAGTAACACAATTTATAACCGCACATACATACACTCACACATACACAAATACGCGCACACACAAACAAACCTACATCATTTTACATAACTACACGATCAAACGAATATGATGCGGTTTCGGTTTCTCCGCGCTTATATTGCAAAATATTTCGTGGAATCGCACCCAAACGTGCCACTGGCAGAAGCACTACTCAATGTATCAGCAGCTTGCCGTCAACACGGTGGAGTCAACAAATTGAATTAATTTGACTGGGAATCAACACATTATAGTTCTGTCACAATTTATGCTTTGAAAAACTGCGTTTAATTTTTTTTATTCATTATTCAATCTAGCCGTTTAGAAAAAAAAATTAAAATAACACCTCGACCAGCTCACCTTCCTGTGGTGAGTCCCACACATATCTCATCATCATAATCATAATCAATTTCTCCCCGGGTTTTGAGCCTGAGCCTAAAATGTAATTATGTACATAGGTAGGTAGAAGATAATAGTTACACAAGCTCTGAACATCAGCCCCCAGGAGCTGAAGCCGAAAAGCTGGGAGGAATGCCAGGATCAGCTCAGAGATTTTCCAGGAAGCCTCAAAGCTTTTTGCCAACGGCACAACCTCGCGTGGGAGTTTCCCGCGTGCTCCATTTGTCCCCATCACCCCGCAAAACCTTCAAATCGGAAAGAAATTCGCGAAACTATATCCTCTTTTCGGTCATGGCCGCATGAATTTTCATATGTAGGTACAGGGTGTAGGACTCGTTTGTTGAACTGAAAAGGTTGGTCCGTCGATTGGTGGGAAGGGAAGCAGATTTTATGTGTGGGGGTTGTTCTCACGTTGAATGGAGGACTTCTTCCTCACCCCCTCGAACATGTGCTCGGTGATGCGACGAGGATAATTTCACGCCACTTTGAACCTCATTATTGTGATTATGGAATTGTGAAAGTAGGTATAGAAGCTGCTTGAGAATGTGCCTTCCCCCAATCCGTTCGTTTACCCCCGAAGGGCTAAGACGAGAAATTGTTTTTAGTCGGACTGACTCTTGTATGAATGGAATAGTATAGTTTTAGAAAAAATGATGCTTAGTATATTTAGATTTTCTCCCAATTTATGCATTACCTTTGGAAATTTTTAAAGTTCAATACTAATAAAAGATTTGGCTAACACAATGTATGAATATTGTCCACTAAAAACTCATTCCAAAAACTCTATCTGTCTGTCTGTTCCCTATAGACTCAGAAGCATCTGGACCTATCAACGTTAAATTTGGTATAAATATGACCGTTTCCAAGACCGTTGATGGTTTCTATAATAGTTTCAGAGCTCTTCCACTTGGAAGAGGGGGAGCTCCCATACAGAAATAACATAAAAGATGACACAATCTGGTTAATTTACAAGTGATTTTCATCAAATTTGCTCCACAAACATATTTTAACTCAATTAAATGATTCATTTGGTTGGTTAACAGGTTTTGTTATATTTCGATTAGTAACTTTATTACAAAATTTCTTTGTTGAAAAAAGGTGGCAGGGTTCCTTGCAAACTCATTGTAAAATGTTACAGAATTCGTACAATTTTCAAACAATTATGATCAAATTTGTCACAAACCGAAGTTTTTGATGTCATGAAATTATGTCAAATGTCAGTAAATTATCTTATCGGTTTTATAAAGGGAGGCTACTATATAAAACAAATAGAAGTATGATGACTTCGAAACATCTATAAATATAAAAATGAATGTTTGTTTGTCTGTCAGTCTGTTCCTTAAAGACTCAGAAGCTACTGGACCGATCAATGAGAAATTTAGAATATGATCGTTTCCAGGACCGGTGATGTTTTTTGAAATAGGTTCAGAAGCCTCGACTTGATAGAGGGGGCCCCATACAAAAATAACATAAAATATGACACTGTTTGATTACTTTAGAAGTGAAGTTCTACAAATTTTATTCACAAACAAATATTACACAATAAAATGATTAATTCTGTTGGTTTATAGGTTTTTTTTATAATTGAATGAAAAATTGTATCAAAAAATCCATTTTTAGGATAGGATAGGAAAATGAAACAGAAGTTGAACGATTTTCAAACGATTATGATCAAATTTTGCCCAAAATGAAGTTTTTGATGTCATGAAATTAATCAAAGTATTACTCAATCGTTCCTTTGCAATATAAATACTGCCGCTATTCGCAAGACTGTCCCATATGCATTTTCGTCATTTTTCAGTTTATCTAAAAATCGTTCAAATACAATTAGTTCATAAATTTAGACTAAAAACTTGCATAACTTTGTTCTCAGCATATATGAAAAAAATACTAAGTCATGTCTGTCCCATATGAAATATACCCGCAAAGCTGTCCCATATGTCTATTTTTAAAGAATGCTTTAAAATTACTCCTCTAATTAACGTTAATTTTACAAATACATACATTGTGTGCGACAAAATAAGCATTCATTGAAATTACGAAAGTTAGACTAGATAAAACAGCACAGTAAAGTTGAAAATAATCGTCTACAGTGGAGGTCTTTTACCACGGCCCTATGCACCGGAGGATCGGCGCGGGATCATTAAGTAAGTTAGTAAGCATGAGGTTTATGTAATGGTTCGTTGTAAAACATGAAAAAAGTCAGCTACAAAACAAATTTTTATTTTTAGGTTTTTTTTATGCTATTACTTGCTGCTTGGACTTTCATAAAATTTATGAACCAAAATACGCTTACCTGATAGCACACGCATTAGACTGGCCCATTACAAAAAAAACCTTATATTCCACGCGGCACCCCCTAGATTGGTGCCTTTAGGTGAAAAAATGACTTTCTGAAGTTTTAAGGTCATTTGGCAGAAGCACGAGCTGGCGCAAAGGATTTGAAATTTGTATGGAGATTTTCGGCAAAATGTATGAAAAATCGTCATTCTTTCCCTCTTTGTGTTCTAGAGTTTGTTTCCAGTATGCTAGAAAGCTCAGAATTTCAGGAATTGTAGTTCAAACAATGACGAACAAGTTTGTAGAAGATTTGACGCGATACGAGTTGACTGTGATAAGTTATTTGCAATTGGATGTGTGATTTTTTTTCGCATTTCATTGATATATCGTGTACGTTGTATGGGCTAATAATCACACTAACTTGATCGCGTTGTCACACAATGCACAGTTCATAGTTTTTCAAACCTTTCTTTCAACTTTTTACAACGATATTTGTTATAAAATAAGCTACAACTTTGCCAAGGACACAAACTTTCTATCTGTTATTCTAATTGTGTGGCAATGCGATCATGTTAGTACTAATAATCCACCTATACACCGTTCACAATATATAGTGATGAAATGCGAAAAAAAATAACACATTTAATTGCAAATAACTCATCACAGTCAACTCGTATCGCGTCACTTGTCAAACTTGTTTGTCATTGCTTGAATTACAATTCCTGAAATTTTGAGCTTCCTAGCATACTGGAAACGTATTTTAGAACACAAAGAGTGAAGGTGTGTCGATTTTTCATACATTTTGCTGAAAATCTCCATACAAATTTCAAGTCCTTTGCGCACGAGCTCTTCCAAATGACCTAAAACTTTCAGGAAGTCATTTTTTCACCTAAAGGCACCAATCTAGGGGGTGCTGCGTTGAAAAATTTATTTGTAAAAATCATCCCATACAAATTTGGGCCATTCTAACACGCATAAGTCATATTGTAATTATTGTATTGATTTTTCTCATTAAAAATTTGCAGCCAAGATGCTTTGCTGATTCTGATTCAGCATTTATTCAATATGTAGGTATTTATAGTCTTTCTAAAAAGATAATCGACCGTTAAACTTCCCAAAAGATGATGGTACAGGTTGTTTTATTCATGGAACGTTATTATTCATTTTATTTAAGACCTACTCAATTCTTACCATAAACTTACGTTATCTTTATACAAATGTGTCATAAACATCATTTCAAACTAATTTTCATCAGTAAACAACCAGTAAAGTGAACAGCGCAGAGAGAGAGAATCAAATGATCAACTGAAAAAAGAAAAGCCAAATATGGGACAACTTTGCGGGTACATTTAATACGCATGCGAAATATACTCGCAAGGCTGTCCCATCATTATTTTCTCCTCTGCATTAGCAACTTCCAAAGTTGGTTATAAAGAAAGGTTATAAAAATCTTTAAAGCCGTTTTTCTCGGTTCGTTGTTTTTGCATATGGGACAGTCTGCGTCTGTAGTCTGCGAATAGCGGAAGAACCGATCTATGATAAATTCGAACAATTTTCGAAACATTTATAATTTTTCGTGGTGACCTATTTTTTTCAAAAATGTTTTGATCAATCAATGTTTGAATAAAAAAAAACAACTAAACAGATTTTTTTATACTATTTGATTATTTATTTTAAGGTTAAAAGTTTTTCCTATTTCATTTTATGGAAACTTTTGGAAATAATTCCTTAAATCTTTAAAATTTAATAAAGATTTATATAAGGAATTCGTTAGTAATAAAATAGGAAATTTTCTTTCATTCGTGGTTGAGATCTTTGAATTCGCTAAAAATCTGGTGAAATTAGCTTAATTGAATTGAACAAGAATAGTTTTTTTTTCCAAAAAAGCCTTTAGATTCTCAAACAATCTTATCCTACGCTCAAACAAAATAAGCTTAATCTATCAAGCTCTGGAGATTTGATTATTTGATGAATAAAATGATGAAAAGTAAAGATCATATTTTTGTAAATCTTTTCTGATCCCGAAAAATTGATCTAAATTTTTGATTGAAGACTATAAACTTCAATATTTATAATGTTAATAAATAAACCAAAAAAAATGCTCTGCATTTTTTTTACGGAAAGATTACATGTTTCATGATTTGCATTTTGTTAAACGAAATAGCCATTTTGATAATTTTAATACATGCGGACCAAATAGGATTTATCTCCTTTTATCTTGCGCGAATGGGTTACATTCAGAAGCATTACTCAAATTTTTTGAGTTTAATCATTAAATTATATTCTACAAAATTTAAACACTACTTTTGGCAATTCAGGAATACTAAATTTTTAGAATTTGGTCCAGTGGTTTCCGGAATATAGTAAGTCGAATATCGGTGTTTTTATCAAATTAAATTTTAATCGCGTTCTTGTGTTAATCTGATTGTGAAACTCATTTACGAGTTGAATCTGAATTTTGAATATATATTCGGAATCTTAATATGGAACCTGAATTCACCATTTGAATTTTAGATATGTTTTCGATTTTTTTACGTTTTCTGTATTGTACAAAAAACAATTTCTGAATTTTGATTCCATATCAAAATTTAGAACATAAGCCAAGAATTGCAATTGGTTTCAGAGTCCTCAGTCATGAATCTTTGATTTGAATCTGAATTCATTAAATCATTCGGTAGTGAATTTTGTATAGGACGAATGTAAACAAACGGAGTTATCCGCTGGGTGATGAAGTACGTTCGAAGCCCTACATTTTGAATGTACAACGTTAATTGAAGTATATCTGGTTTTCGAAAAATAAAGAAAACTTAATAAATTTTTTGCTTGATGCTTATGGAACTGTCAAACTTTGAATGCGTTATTCTCGAAAAAGTGATTTTGGAGTATTAGCTGTTTTCAAAATTCGATACCGAATTATTTCTATTTAATCCGACTTGCAAATCTGAATTAACATATGAATTTCGAACAAGGAAGTTGATTCTGAGTCCTGACTCTAGAAAATGCTTCAGAAAAAAAAATGTGCATCGATGAGCTCCGAAGACCATCCGAACGAAAATTTCGAGGCTAGAGAGGCTATTAAAGCCAGCAAAACGATAGGAAATTTCGTAAGTCACGTCACTTGAGTCGCAGAATAAGCCCCAAAAACTCGGCATGGTTTCTTTTTTTTCATGTCCAGAACGTTAGCAACGAAATATTTAAAATGCATATAAGCTTAAAATTTAAATCAAATTTGGAATGAAATGCAAAATCAAACTCGAACGACGTCTTTAAAAAATTAAATTATGATTCGAATCGGAATGGATACAGAATCCAAAACATGAAAACAGATATACAACCTCGAAAATAAGTTTTATTTCATTTAAAATTTAATAATCAGAAATGAATTTCTATGAAAAAGTGAGAAAATTTTGGAAAAGTATAAGAATTTTAACCCTGGGTACCGTTTTCGAGGTTTTGACATTAATTCTGAGTCAAGATTACAAGCTGGAATCAAAATTTAATGAAGAAATTTAAATTTTGGGTTTAGAGAAGAATAGATCACTTGCTGTCCTGGGCCTCATGGAAGGGTTTAACCACCAAAGCTCCCCCGTTTCTACGGCCATGAATATGACTATATCTAATCAAGCAACAGAAAGTAAATTTTCCATGGGAGGGTATAAGACAACGAGAAATATTTCTATAATGATTTAAGAACCGTCCATTTAAACAAAAGGGGGATAGAAAGAAAAAAAGGCTCTCATACAATTTGCTTTATAGGTACTCATACAAGACTCCTACCTCCTCCTCTTAGAAGGAATACGAGAAAAAAAGTGTTGCAAGGCACTTCAGGCCAACTAGTGAATCTATAAAAGATGACTTTTTTAAAACAATCTTTTTGAAGCGTCTTTTGGGGGATTCTGAGCTCAATTTGTGATCACAACTCAAAAATGCGTTTTCTGGCCTTTAGAACCGTCTTTTGGGAATTCTGAGCTTAATTTGGGATCACAACTTTTAAATGCGTTTTCTGGCCTTTAGAAGCGTCTTTTGAGGATGCTAAGCTTAATTTTTGATCACAACTTTAAAATGTGTTTTCAGGCCTTTATAAGCGCTTTGAAAAAATTGAAGCTTTAATAATCATAAATATTTCATCTCGATTAGAGCCATAGTCATTTAGATACGATTCGTATAAGGTAAGGTTTATGAGATATCAGAAAATCATAGGCACAGAATATACTGTACGCTTAAGTTTTCAATATAAGGAATTTCTATTCAAAATATTCTGATGAATTGTAATATTTATAATACCATAACGATTGGTAAAAAAATGTTGCCAAAAAATATAACGTTCTTCACACATAAGCGTAGTTGTAGGTCATTTTTCGCATGGACAAAATGAAGTCCTACGCACTCTTAATAATCTTAACAAATCGCTATTTTCCTTCATAGAAAATTGTCCCGGCTTCATAGAAATTTAAAAGGAATCAATTCCGCACAGAACCCGTCAAAACTAACGGCTTTATTATTCGTTGATTCTATTGAGGGCACGATTAAACCCGATAGATAGTGGAACGAAAGTTTCCGTGGGTATTCCCAAAATTCAAACTAAAATCCGGCAAGATGGTTTTTTCAAAGCCAAAATACTTGAAATGAACAGAAGCATGCGTTGGAAGCAAATCACTAATCACTAATCGTACTTCCACAGCCAGAACTTATGTCTGAGTCCCAAAGAACAATAAAAGTGAATTATTATTCTTCTTGTCTTTGTTCATGCTTTTCATCATTTTAACATAAAAACATTAAAATGATCAAAAACATAAAGTGGTTGGGCCTACCATGGAGCGGAGAACGCAGAGACATCTGGAACATAGGAACAGGAAGAAACGTTGACCACCAATACCTTACGTTTCAAAACAGAAGCATGAGTTGGAAGCAAAAGGCTGAAAACCGTAGTGGTTTAGCACGAAAAACGACGCAAGCGGAAGCCTACAATCAGAAATATCTATTCAATTCCTCAAGAAGTGGCTAAAAACTAACTACATTGAACATTTGAATCAATTAATTTTAGTATGTTGATTTCAGAGTCCGCTTTCTCTATTCCATAATTTTTAGCCCCCCACACTATTATACTGCACTTTATGTGTTTTGAATATTCCTCATCCGAAAGTTTCTTGTCAGAAGTCGTCCTTACTCATGCTCATTTTTCGAGATCTAAGAGCTAAAATTTATTTTGGTAGCTTCAATTAACCTGTTTCTAAAGTTCTGTGAGCTTTTAATCCATTTTGAACGAAATTGTCTGCTGGTTATGACATAATTATTGCTAGTTATCAAAAGTTATAGAAACAAATCCGACTTACCTCCATGGAGAAACGTGAACATGTTAACAATGAGTAGCGCTGGCAGGAACAGCCGCACCATCCGCTGCACTCCTCCTCCCGCGCTGCCGAAACCAACATTTGAGCCGGTTGCGATTGACCAACAGTTATCACCCTCGCCTTCGCTGTTCTGTCGCGATTTCCTTCGCCTTCGACGTCTGCTATCGACATTGTTGTTACTGCTGCTGTTTTCATCTCTACTGCAGCAGCTGCCACCTGAATCGATGCTGCGGCAAGAATCATCTTTGCTAGTGATTCCACTACGGCTGCAGCTGTCGCTAGTTCTAATGTTACTACTGTTACTGCTACTGCTACTGTTGCTGTGTCTGCTTCCGTTCTGTTGCTGACGGCTTCCATTACTGTTGCTACTGTTGCTATGCTGTTGTTGTAGTCTTCCAAAGGTTTCAACAAAGTTGGCGAGGAGCATTGTCGACGACTTGGCACATGTGGCGACGCTGCTGGCGAATAGTTCACTACCGCCAAAGATGAACTGGCCTGCAGCGAGGACCAGCAAACGGACCAACCGGATCGGACCAGATCCAGCTGTCGTCGTCGTCGATAGCACCTTCTTCCGATACTGGGGGCGGTTTTCGTCTTGGCTTTCCTGCTTCGACTCCTTCCCGCTAGGTTTTCGTTCCATAGTCTTCTGATTGGTATGGCAGCTTTTTGTTTCTGTGTTGTGTTTTGTTGTTGTTTGTTGACGGCGGCGCTTCGTTGTCCACCTCGGCTGGAAGTGGCCATCAATTGAGGACAGTCGTCGACCACCAGACCAGGGACCATCATCACAGTGGCGAGTAGTTGTTGCACAAGTGGCCTTAACATTAGGGTTCGTGTTATCAAAAGTGTTATCGTTAAACGTACAAATCGGTTTAGTATTACTTGTTGATTGGAAGCATTCATGGTTGTTCTTGTGTTTGTCTTCGTGTTTGCAGTAGCGGATTGTGCCGCTTTTATGCTTGCCCGGCCGTCTCTGTCGTCGCCGATCTGCCAGGGACGCAGAAGCGAGGAATCGTTGGCGTCGTCGATCTCTAACGTAAGCAGTGCTCTCAGTGGAAGAAGTTTCTCCCGGAAGTGACCTTCGCCATAGTCGTCGCCGAGTTGCGCCGAAAAGATTGCCTCTAGAAAGAACCGACGCCACGATTGACAGCTGTCTTCGTAGGAGTCGTCGTCGTCGTCCTCGAATTCGGAAGCCGCTACCGGACCAGATCCATCGGCAAGGTAACACTTTGGCACATTTGGTTGAAACGGTTCGGCATCGAGCTGGGCTGCTCCCTTGCTGCGCCCATTGTGATTGTTCTTTGGACTGTCCCTGCTGTTGCTGCTGCTTCTGGTGATTCCGGACTTTCCTCCGAAGGCAGTGAATTGTTTGGCTTTCGTCGTCGCTGACTCGTTCCGATTGCTGATGATCAATGGCGCTCGATGATAGCTCGGGTAGCCTGCAGTAGTTGCCAGATGCGAGAAAATCTTGTTCGGTGTTAGTTTGGCGCTGGCATGTCCTCTCGATGAATAATACTTCTGAGGCCATGCTGTGCCCTAAAAATAATAAAAAAAGAACCATTAGTTTTTATTCAAAATTGACCCTGGGAACAAAATATAAACAAAAATTTCAAAATTGAATTTGGTAACGAGAAAACGTGTTTCATTATAGCAACATTCAGCTTTATGTAAAGCTTTCGTCGCAGAAATGTCGAAGGCTGCTATGTTTTTCGTTGAAAAGTTCACAATTCTTTCAACCATCAAGTTTCAGAGCTGCTGATAATCAGAAAAGCTCACTATCCTGTATCCTGAAAGCTCGTTTCTCTCTCCCAGAGAAAGGAAAACTGAACGAAAGCTTTCGCGCTCTCTGTTTTGAAACTTCACTTTTTCTACACTCACACATATACACACAGCATCCCATATCGGGCAGGTTTCCCCCCTTAAAACAAAACTAAACACATGAGCTTGCTTGGGCGGAATTCTCCGACCAGCATTGATAATGTTTAAGTGTGTGCGCGCAAAGAAGACATGAAAGAAAATACAGAAATTCTTACATAATACCCGCACTTGCAGACACGGATGATGACTATGAAAACGTCGCGGTTCTGATAAACTGTGTTTGTCCAGTGTAACAAGATGGAATTTTTGGATTTTTTTTTTGTTTTCTTTTCAATTGTGTCTAAGGCAATCTCAAACAGAATTTGACCAAGAAATGTCTCCAATAGTGTTTCATTTGAGCCAGCTCTGTTTTAATCATATGTCGGAATGCAACGAACCACCGACAGAAGACTCAACAAGAGCAATATTTATGTCCTCAAACCGCACCCAGATTGGCCCACTTACAACACATAGAAACGCCACTGATAGAAGGTCATTGGTATAATTCTTGACATTTTTTTTAACCGACAGAAATGACTAAAAAATGATAAAAATGACAAAAATGACAAAAATGACAAAAATGACAAAAATGACAAAAATGACAAAAATGACAAAAATGACAAAAATGACAAAAATGACAAAAATGACAAAAATGACAAAAATGACAAAAATGACAAAAATGACAAAAATGACAAAAATGACAAAAATGACAAAAATGACAAAAATGACAAAAATGACAAAAATGACAAAAATGACAAAAATGACAAAAATGACAAAAATGACAAAAATGACAAAAATGACAAAAATGACAAAAATGACAAAAATGACAAAAATGACAAAAATGACAAAAATGACAAAATGACAAAAATGACAAAAATGACAAAAATGACAAAAATGACAAAAATGACAAAAATGACAAAAATGACAAAAATGACAAAAATGACAAAAATGACAAAAATGACAAAAATGACAAAAATGACAAAAATGACAAAAATGACAAAAATGACAAAAATGACAAAAATGACAAAAATGACAAAAATGACAAAAATGACAAAAATGACAAAAATGACAAAAATGACAAAAATGACAAAAATGACAAAAATGACAAAAATGACAAAAATGACAAAAATGACAAAAATGACAAAAATGACAAAAATGACAAAAATGACAAAAATGACAAAAATGACAAAAATGACAAAAATGACAAAAATGACAAAAATGTCAAAAATGACAAAATTGACAAAAATGACAATAATGACAAAAATGACAGAAATGACAAAAATGACAAAAATGACAAAAATGACAAAAATGACAAAAATGACAAAAATGACAAAAATGACAAAAAATGACAAAAATGACAAAAATGACAAAAATGACAAAAATTACAAAAATTACAAAAATGACAAAAATGACAAAAATGACAAAAATGACAAAAATGACAAAAATTACAAAAATTACAAAAATGACAAAAATTACAAAAATTACAAAAATGACAAAAATGACAAAAATGACAAAAATGACAAAAATGACAAAAATGACAAAAACGACAAAAAATGACAAAAATGACAAAAATGACAAAAATGACAAAAATGACAAAAATGACGAAAATGGCGAGAATGACGAAAATGACAAAAATGAGGAAAATGAGAAAACTTGTTAGTTACAAATTTGAGAAATATTCTGCCGTTTAAATTTTGGACATATTGTGTTGTTTATAAATTTTAGCACATATAAATTAATCTCCAAATTTCTATCCATTAAATATGATTATTTTTAAATAAGGAACTCCGAACTGTACTGAAAGCAACTTCTTTTATGTAAATTTGACATCGGCACAGAAAAAAAAGTAATTCAATTAACGCGATTTCATGTGCAATTAACAGAAATGCCAATAAATGTATTGTGGTTAAGTGAAAGTCCACCACACTTTCCACCAACCACTTCCGGTTTGCATCTCGCCCATTCTTTCCGCTTTCTAACAGAAGGAAAGTTACAACAACCTTTGCCAATCGCTCTGCTATCCACGTGCTTCTACATCCTTAAAATTTCTACCTTCATCATCCATTCATTATTGGAGCAAGCATTGTGGCTGGCTTATCGCGATACATTAAAATTACATTAATAAGATGGCGAAAGTGGAGCGAAAAAAACATCATCATATTTGCGGCCTGTGTGCCGTGTTGTGACGATGGAATGTTACACTCATCTTCTACCGGTGGTGGTGCTGATCAACCTCCGCCCCTCTAGTTGAAGAGTTTTATTTCTTGTTGATATCTCCTATCCACTTTTTTTCGGAAACGCTTTTCAAAAGTGACACTTCCGCAGTGCCCCTCGTTAATGCTCCTCCCGGTCCTAACTAATGCACCGTTTGTTGATGGAATCCTTTTTTTTTTTGGTTGAAGTGGCTAAACTTCCTGATTCACTGTGATTTTGTCTGTTGTTGCTTCTGTTCGTTTTATTTCAAGCCAATATTTAAATTTAAGGCTTAAGTAGAAATTTGGGCTTCTACCACGAATTTAAAAAAAAATATATAGTGATAAAAGTATTTTAAAGAAATATTGACATCACAACTATGGTGTATCAACAATAAAAAGTAAGTTTAATTTATTAATAAGGAACACAACCTCGGTTAATACAGTTGATACATCATCTTAAAGGACACATAGACCTTCTATAAGTAAATATCGACCAAATTTAACAGTACTCAAAAGCCAAACTAAAGGACCAAGTATATCTTACCATATCGTCCGCTTTCAAATCGTTGACACAACTGCGCCTAGAAAATGTTTACACCGGGTAATCTGCGAAATGAAACAAAAATAAAATTTTATATATTACAAATTTGTCAAGTAACATACAAATAATATAAATACAACAACAAAAGTGCCAAAAGTGTAAAAAAATATTAAAAATGACAACAAAATTTAAAATCGACGAAACATTTCGATTTTGGCACAAACTGTTCGGGCGTGTTGTCAAAATCGAACGTCTATATTGCTATTTTCATCGGCCTTGGCCAGAAAAAAATTCTGAAGTTTATCATTTTTTTAAGCGTTTTTTGTTTTGTTCTGTTTCCTAAATCAATACATTTTGAAGATTTTCAACCATTCACATGCAATCATAAGTTCAATTTTCACTGAATAAATGAACCCGTAAGGTCACATACAGCTGGTTTCAAGGATGATGGCACTTTATTCTTAATCAAGTTCAGCCAATACTCAAAACAAGCCTCTAAGTGAACTGCAACCAATGGCCAGAATTTGCCTGGGAAGAAAATAATTAAAAATAACTGTTACGAAATTGCTTCAAAAAATTTATCCATGGAATCAACAAGTTTTCTTGGCTTTGTCGAGTATCGAAACGGTGAAGGAACAGTTCGGGATGTGCATGGATTTATTCATTCGTTGCGTTTTCTGCACCTGAAAAAAATTAAATGATGTATTGAGATGACCTCACTGCAAATCTACGGAATTCTGTAACCGATAGGGTATTTAGCCCCATTGAATCCATAGAGAGCGAGCCACTTTAAGTATTTATTCTGAGTGCTCAAGAAAATCGTCAAATAAAATCGACGATTTTCTAGCCTCATTTTGAATAAAAGAACACAATTTACCTTAACTCTGAGCGTACAACTTTCGAGGATATGATGGCTAGCATCTTACAAATGCTAAAACCACCTCTACACCACGAGCTGCGGCATTTACAAATACACATCACTTACTGAAAAGTATTTGGTTATTTAGGAACTGATAAACGTCAATGGAAAATGAAACAAATGTTTGTAACTTACACCTTGACTCTCGTTGAGAAGATCTACGAAGTCAAGTGAGTGTTCGATATCACTAATCACTAATCACTAATCGTACTTCCACAGCCAGAACTTATGTCTGAGTCCCAAAGAACAATAAAAGTGAATTATTATTCTTCTTGTCTTTGTTCATGTTTTTTATCATTTTAACATAAAAACATTAAAATGATATAAAACATAAAATGGTTGGGCCTACCATGGAGCAGAGAACGAGACATCTGGAACACTGGAACAGAAGAAACGTGGACCACCAGTACCATACGTTTCAAAGGGGCAGTTTCGTTGGAAGCATGCTAAGAAAAATGCTCCTTGATGGAAAACCATGCGTTATTTGAAGTAACTCCACAATTCACTAGGACTATTCTTCAGTGGTTGGAAATGATTTATTTTGTACACAGAATTCACAAAACCTAAGAATAAATGCATTTTGCAGAATGGTATGTAGTAAACATAATGATTTTAAAATTCTAAGACCTCTTTTTATTCAATTGTTTTGGATTTCGATGTACAATCATTTCTGGTCATCGACCAAGGATAAAGCGCCTTTACTCGCTCTTGAAAATAAAAAAGAGAATAAGAAAATATTAGTAAGACATAAAACCTTCGAGGTCTGTTAATAACTCGAAAGGTTTTTGAAATGAACCCTTATAATAGAATTAAATAAATAATAATAATCTCCAAATTCAAAACTTTCAAATGGTTCAGTTTTGTCCTGGTCACCAAAACTAAAAGTTGAACTTCTTAAAAGAATCGGTAAAAATGAAACGTAATAATATAACACTCTCAACTTCAACCATGAATGAACAAAATTCTTGAAATTGCTAATCCAGAAATTTCAGGAATCAATTCCCTGCAGTTGATTACCCTTAAATTAAGCCTCAATCCGAAGAATAAAGGGTGGAAACACCCAGAATCTATTTAACCCTTATTCTAAATTCATGTAAGTAAAATAATCATCATGGAACGAACTCACCAAATAAAAGTAAAACATCTGGCCTGGGTTGATTGGTGAATTTTTCTTTCCAGTCTGCTCTCCATGATTTCTAGTCCAGTTTCAACCTTTGACCACCCTTGACAATCACACTCAACTATTGATGATTCATCCTTAAAATTCAAAACATGTTACAGTTTTATACCATTTTCAGCACTTGGATATTAAATGATTGATTAAAGTGCATTTATCGAAGGAGAGAAAAAAACGCGCCCGCTGAACTTCTACAAAAACTGCACACACAAGAATGAACGGCCAATAGAAAAAATAATTGGTCGCAGCAAGCTGAACAAATGCATCGTGGCCAAGGCACTGATTTAGTCACCGTTATCATTAATTTTCAATTCTCATTTGTTACCGTTGAGAATATTTACAAATAATATCCACAATATTGCAATGATTCACACATTCAACACTGGAAAATTTTCTTCGGCATTTTCCCTAGCGACACCCATTATCAAACCACGCGGAAAACCAAATCGAAGGGCAAAGACGACGACACAAAAAATAACCCTTCATTTTTCGATCACCGTTGGTTTTTCCATTTTCATCCAGCGTATCCCCTCAAAATTCGATTTGTCCACTTAAAGGCATCTTCTATTAGCACTCCCAAAGCTTTATATTGTGATTTCTCAACACAATTTCACAAAAAAACGCTATATTTTCATAAAAATTCGACGGACGAGATAAAAAACGCGTGTATTGCGATCAAGCCAAGGCCTACTCTCCTTCCCAAGATTCGAAGTCAAGTGAGTGTTCGATATCTATAAAAAGTTATCCTATCCTAACCATAGTTCCTACTAAGGACAGGTTCTGTGCATAGATTCCGGCCAAGTGACCCTATCAAACTACGTTCACACCAGGCGAACGCTCCTTTGAATCAAATCTTTGGCTTAGTCGGAATCATAAGCATCGAGTTCCTCAATCTGACTGGATACGGCATCCGTTTTGCACGTGGCAAACGGCCCGGTAGTCGAACTCCGGGTCTCCAGCCAGTTGGTCTATTCAACTAGTTGAATCCACCAAGTTGCAGGTACGAAGCAAAGGACTCAACGAACCCGCGGATCATGCAGACGTAGTAAGGTTACAGGTTAAGGACAGCAGCAGCGAAGCACACTATACACACCCACACTACACAAGAAGTAAGTCTTTATAATACAAATCAGATTTCATTCATAGTCTGAAGTGATTTTTATTGGACATCCGACCAGTCTCCTGAAGCGAGAGCCGACCTTGAGCCCAAAGTGGTTCTCAAGCTATAGCTGGCCCATCAAAAGAGGTGTATGTATCCCACCCCAGACGGTTGCCGTAGCTTGACCAGCAACTAGGGGCTATTGGCGACCTTCTTTCGAGTCAGCAAGTAATACTTCTGAAAATGTTTATGAATCTTTCCGGAAGCCTTTGGGCGAGTGGCATCATTCTTGTTCTTTTTCTTGCTGCCATTCATTACATATACATTCTATTGTAGGTAGGGGCTGAACTTTGTAGCCTTCAGATCCGATCCTGCTCCAGGATAATAAAAGTTGCTCGTGCGCGGTCGCATATTTTTCCGTGGTCGCGTTTTGCGTCGTGATTCCTTGAAAATTATTATTCGTTACCTCCATCGAGTTATTCAATGTTATTCAAATCGACATTTTCTTACGGTAAAGAAAAAAAAAATCCAAGTTCCAGCGCCGGAGTGATTTTTTTTTAAATGACTCGAGAAATTATGGCTTTTGGAAGAAGTTTAAAGAAGGGGACCCGTGAATTGTTAGCTGAGTGTTCTTAGTTAAATTCTTATTAAGACCTACAGGATTGTTGGATTTTTGTCCAAGTGATTTATATAGTTGGAGCTGCGAACTGATAACAAAGTTGTCGACTAGACGACACCATTTGAGAAATTGGCTATGTATACTGTATATGTACCGCTCATTGGGCGGTAGTCAACATTTGATAGATACGATGGTTACTGTGATTAGAAAAAAATCATGATTTGAATCATGAGTATAAACTATTTATTGATCAAATATTTAAAATAGCTTAACTCTATTATTGGGGATTTGTGGGAGGGTTGGACAGGGCATCAAACGAGCCGAAAACTGATATACAATGGATTGTGGGTTCAAGCCAGCCGGAGTATCTCGGCAAATTTCGAATCATGAGTAAGTTACTAAAATACCTTTTCAGGATTCTTAATTTGTTTCGAACAGTTGGAAGGGAGTGAGATGAGTCAAACCTGTCCCAAGCCAGTGGTAACGGACCCCTTGGTTGTGCTGCAATTATTGTTGATGAGTTAAGAATGAACAATTTTTGAATGTGCGATCGAGACTTCCCGTACCGACTCGGGTCGAAAGACCTACCAGCCACTGGTGGGTCAAACATACATACATACATACATTCAGATCCGATCCTGCTCCAACTTCGAAAAGGAATAACAGAACAGTTGAGCCCTACTAAAGCTACAACATCAAAATGTCAGAGGCATCCTAGATCGTTTGACGAATGTTGATGCTAGATGGCAATGTCATACCTTTGCGAGAAATCAATCGATATTTTTCCTAAGTGTCCTGTCTGTTTGTCTGTGTATATTTAGGTTCGACTTCTGCTAAACGACAACTTCTATTTCGTACAAACTACCACTTAGTTAGGCCGTTGCTATGATTTCCCTCTTTATTTGAGAACAGCTTGCTTTGCTCCAAAACTAACATGGATACCAGCACTCGCCGTTCATTACCAAAGAGGTTCATTACCAAAGGATTCGAAAAAATCGTCATCGCCTCGACAGACCTTCTGAAGATGGCTTCGCTTCCCGCATGTGTAGCATTTTGATTTGAATTTTCCCACCTTCTGGATCTTTTCACTCGAAAATGCTGCAACGGCATTTATTTCTATTCCTCCCATTTATTCAACTCATCAGCCATAATTGCTTTGTTTTTAATTTGTTCGATAAGGCCAGCAGCCAGCAGCGAAGGCGCATGTAATTTATTACTCAACAATATGACAAAAACGGCTTATAATTAAATCAAACCTCTGTTTTAAAATTATCGGTTTAAAAATAATAATATCCATTTGTATTGCTTTCAAGTATAAAATCATACAGTAGCTTGAATTTATCTAGATATTTAATACACGAATTGCTTTAAACGACTTTCCATGTGTGATAAATTTGTAGTAAGTAAACTCAGTTGGACAATTTTTTTTAAGTGAATCTTTAATCTTTTTAAAAACAAAACTTTCGACTTAGCTTTAAGTTGTTCAGAGTTGAACTTTCTATAAAAATGATACATTTCAACGATTTATAAACTACAAAAAATGATTTATTGATAATAAGCTCTTTTATGATGTTCCTTCACATTTCATTTTCACGCTATTTGGCTACTCGGCTACTCGGGAACATTGTGTAACTTCATGTCTATAGAAGGCTTTATGATGCCCTATTCGTAACTATTAAAGATAGACAATAGAATTCGTTGTTTTCTACATAATCAAACTCCAACAACAGATTGAATCGTTCTAAATAATAAGATTCTTCCGCGGAATTTTTAACAAGACTCAACCCGAAAAATCATTACGCATTAAATGAAAATATTCAACACAAATGAATAAGAAGCATTTTAAAATAAACGCAAAAGTTATCTATTCAGTATACAGTTAATGGTAAAGTCAGCAGAAGCAAAGCAAACTAAAAACTTTCTGCAATGACTTACTTAATATACAAGGATCTGCTATTTAAGAAAGCACATGAAAACCAACTTAGAAAGATTTCTAAGCAACCTTTTGCACTAAAAACACTCATGACAATTTTGTAGAAAATCAAGAAAAAATGAGCGATCATAATGTGAATTTTAAATACTGCGCAAAAGAATATTACATAAAGGACATAACAGAAAATGTCGCCTGTCTTTTTTTTCTTGAAATTGTTCTAAAAAAAGACACCGTGGAGGATGAGTGATCAGCACACGGAGAGGAGAAAATTTGAGGAACAAAATGAGCTTGACGGATTCCCCTATCTCTTATTTCTGAATTTGATAACTTCTCGTGCGAAAACTGCTGTGTTCGTGGCAGCATTCTCCAAAAACAATTCCCTAGCACAATCAGTCCATCCGGTTAAGAAGAACTCTCTTTTGAAGTTGTCAAGTTAAAAGAAGAGCTCGATTCCCTTGGTGTGAAAAACGGAAAGCAATTCAGCCAAATACAAAACCTGATTCGTGATTGAAGACCGCCGAAAGTTGCAGTGCAAGGTACTTTAAAATCTAGGGCTCGAAATAATTGAATCAATCAGCAGCCAAACTAGGTGACGCAAGCTTTCACAATGTTGATAGTGCCAAAACAGCTATCAACAAAATACCCTTCCAACAAGGGGAAAAAACATCAAGACTGTAGTGCTTAACATTATCGAGCTGTTGAACATTCCCGAAGAGCCGTCTTAAGTTACTGAGTGCTTCCGTATACCCTCGAAGCCATCCTCATGGACTGACCGGAATAATACAGGACACCATTAAGAAGCGATATTTGAGAAACTCATCGAGCTTAAGCTATGCAATTTGAAGATTCGTGTTTTCTTGGAATATCGCTTCAACCTGAACGAGGTGCTATCGACTTATACCTTTCAAATTCGCAACCTCGCCCTTATACTTAAATAACAAAAGGTCATCGACTCTGTCTGAAAATTTTTCAATACGCCAAATCAACGCCGTTACACACGCTTCGACAAATCGGAGCACCTACTACAACTAGCTAAACTTGCTGCGGATTGTGACGACTAGGATTGGTCGATCTTTGGGAATCGATCTTTTGAACTCAGATTTTCAATTTTTCGGATCGATTCTTTAGCATGAAAAAATTCGATTAGATCGATTTATTTTCGATTCGATCTTTCGATCTTTTGGATTCTTTTCCTCGCTGAACCGAGATATATAAATCCAATTTTGAATTTAGATATAATGTTAAAAAGTGCAATTTGTCCATATTTCGTTGAAAATCCGGTTTTTCCCACTTTATTTGCAAATCCAAATCAAAAAATTTAGATGAGCATTTGTTAATTTTTATATTTTTTGCGTCAAAGAACGAAATTTTTCAACATATTTTATCAAAAGATAAAAAAGTATAATTGGAAGCTGAAAGTACGATTCGAAATCTGCTGATGTGAAATGTTTCAAGTGTTGCTATTTTTGAATAAGTCATCAATTTATGAGTTAATACTCATGGAGAAAATTCTGGCACCCTTAATCTAGTCAATATTGGATTACAATTAGATTTTCCTTAGTGAAATTTTTGTTTACAGATTTCGATACAATGAGTTTGAGTATATTGAAATGTCCCTTGTTAAAAATGAAAAAGAACGATCTATCAGAGATCGATCCTCTATGAGATCGATTTTTTCCTGAAACTCGAACAATCCAGATGACAGCTCGTCAGTCTTCTTTGACGCGAGTCCCTTTCCCACAAAACGTCTTCGAACTGGTCATCCAAATGTATGCTCGGAATGGTGGCCATGGCCATGGCACCACGGCTTCATTCAGGAGAACATTAGACAGAGGAAAATAATCTTCTATTTAATAGTCTACACACATGTATTTCATTTATCTAAGTATCTTCCTCGACCTATTTATTAAGTTATTATTGTTACTTCAAGTTTTTCGTTAATGAAATTAACATTTACAATTACAACAACGGACAAAGAGTCCTCACAGTCACAGCTTCACGCCTCATGTCGATGACGAATCGCAGCCCTGCTCACTAGTCACACAAATATCGTTATGTTTTGATTTTGAAAAAACGGTAAGATGTCCCAAAATTTGGATTAAAAATATTTCGGTAGAACAATCGTATGGTTTTAGAAAATATTTGAAGTTGAACACGTGTCGAAAGTCTTATCTAGACAGTGAAACCGTATTGTAAAAATATAGTGTAAGTAGCAAGTTGTGGGCCATGTTCAAAAGCGTTTTCAAGACATCTTTAGGCGGGTAAAAAAACGAAATCAAAGATTCTTCAAGTTTGTTCTAAAATATATCCATAGGAGAACGTGATTCATTTGCGTCCAAATCAGGCAACCGAGACAAAGTATTCAAATCACTTAGCCACTAGGAGAAGAAGAACGAGAAGCTGGAATCAAATAAAGCCCTTTCAATGTCACGCCCGATTCATTCCGATGCCGATGATGGTTGAAGATATTGAAGATATCATTAAGGTTGCAGTTTCCCATGGAAAAGTTCGACAGTGGACTGGGAGTTGGGGTCCTGGAAATCGAGGGTGATGACAGTTTGATTATGGGCTTTCGACTTTCCTCATCCATAAACACTTGACGGACTTAACCACACACAGGGGAAAAGAGAAGTTGCTGGGAAAAAGTTGAGAGTGAGAGAGCGAGGGTGAATAACAACGAGAAAGGTGAAATGTGGAAGGAAGAATCTGCTCCCTTCAAAGATTTGATGATAATGATATCGTTTTCGTTTGTCGAGCGAATGAAATATGCAAATTAGCAGTCGATTATTATATTTAGTGAAAACTCATTTCGCGATGTCACAACTCAATACACCTTTCCACCTGTATTCTTCCTCATCCAAATTTCCTTTCTTCCTAACTTTGGGGTCTACCTCAATGTAGTGGAATCTTCATCGAGATTTGGCAGTGAGGAATGGAATTATTTTGAATACCAGCACATTGATTCCGTTACAGATCCTTGGGCTCGTGTGTATTAGTGGGGGATTGGAAACTCTCGAAAGTCTCGCCAATTTCCCGCGAGCACAGAGAGGGAGAAAGATTTGGAAGGAGAGAGTCATTCAGGGTTGGGTTCTCACGCTTTGGCTTTTCCCTGTTTCCAAACGAAGAAAGAAAAACATAATCTGCTGTCAGTATGTTTTCAATGTCTGAGCCTCTTTTCTTCAACCTGGATAAAGGATAATTCTCACAGCTTTTGTGTACAATACGTGTGTGCTTGTGTTGTGAGCCGACGAAGAAACAATGAGTGAGGGGCTTTCGCAGAAGCCAATTGAGGGAGGGAGGGTCGATTAATATGTGTTAATGTGGGAGATTTTCCCACACCGATTTAAGATTTGCATAAGTGTGCGAAAAGCACACGATAAAGAGTGGTGTCAAAGCGATTTTGCACAATCTGCTGCGAGAAAAGGGAAATTCCTTCACGCTTGATTGGGAATTGTCCGTTCCGATAGATGGGGATGGTGCTTGACATTTGGCAATTGATTCGTATTACAATGACTTGGTCTCTGCCACCTGTGAAAGTAGGTTGGTGTTGAGCCATTCAACTGTGAGTGAGTTGCTTGGGTAAATGGAAAAATAATAGCTGCTAACTGTTTTTTTTTCTTCTGAAAAACGCAATTGGATTTACGGGTACACTTTTAATTATGTTTTTCTACCAGCATGTGTTTCAGCGAATTCATGTTTAGTTAGGATAAAATCAAATCGACCTTGACCTGGTAATCAAACAACGTTTACAATTTGGAAACCGTTGTAGCTGACAAAAATATTAACGAAAAAATTGATTTTCATTCACTGATAAAATACTTCAAACTTCATTTTTTTTGTTTCGATTATAGTCGTTTTATCATCTTTATGGCATCCGCGACTTTATCAACGTTGCAGTTGGTGGATCGTTATTGAAAAACTTATCCGGTACAACTGCGTTCGATGTTTACTCTTGGGCTTGAACTCGCGGACATCGGCTCAGAAGACAACAGACTTGCCAACTGAGCTAAACCACAAGCCCATACTTCAATGTTCGATATGCTGGGATTGTTGTAAAAAATTGATAAAATTCTATAAAATACGAAAAAACGCTTTTACATGCTCTGAATTTTACTTACATTGTTGTTGATTAAACTACATGTAATATTACTATAGTAAAGGCACCACCGTTCCAGTGAAGTTTGATATCGGAATCTGAGATGAGAGCTGAAAAATTTTAAGAATAAACAGCGAAAAAAGTCCTTTTTCATTAGCTCCAGCAGCCAATTCCTACTTTAAAAGATGGAGATCAACTTCTTTTAACTAACGCAAAAAAGCTCAAAAATTAGCCCAACAGTTTGAGTCTGCTCATGATTTTTATTTAAACGTTGTAAGTCCAATTGGTAAACAAAATGATAAACTTAAATTGATTTTCAAAAAATTTAAAAAGTTGAAAGGTCCGGGGGAAGATGGGATTTTCTATATTCCTATTAGAAAGTTGCCTGAAAGCACTTTAAATTTTTAAGTTAAAATCTTCAATAAATGTTTTTAATTGAATAATTTTCCTCATAAATGGAAAAATTCCAAAGTAACTCCAAATTTGAAACCTGGAAAAGGTGCTTCAGAGCCTTCAGGTTATCGATCAATAAGTTTGCTTCCTTCTTTAAGTTAACTATTTGAGAGAGTTATTTTGAATAGAATGATGATTCACATTAATCAGAATTCTATTTTCCCTGATGAACAATTTGGTTTTCGTCATGGACATTCTACTACACATCAACTTTTTAGTGTAGCTAATATGATTAACACTAGCAAATCTCAAAGTTATTCAACTGGTGTTGCTCTTCTAGATATTGAAAAAGCTTTTGACAGTGTTTGGCACAAAGGTTTAGTAGCTAAATTAACTCGATTTGATTTTCTTGTATATCTCTCCAAAATTAATCAAAATTATTTGGCCAGCCGAACCTTACAAGTAAGCTATCAAAACTCATGCTCTGAAAGGACGCCCATTAGAGCTGGTGTCCCTCAGGGCAGTATACTTGGGCAAATTTTGTACAATATTTTTACTTCTGATCTTCCTGATGTATCAGAAGGAAAAGGTAGAAGATTCCCAAGTAACACTGATTGATTTATAAGACTCTTAAGGCTTCTTATGAAACTTAAACTTGGTCTTGTAGCCGGTTATAAAACCTGAAATGTTGCTTGGGTTATTTGCTGATGATACTTTGCTTTCATCCAAAGGTCGAATTTTACGGGTGGTACGCAGTAGATTGCAACAAAATTTGAATTCCTTTTTGAATTACTTGAAAATGTGGAATATTTCTTCTAACGCTTCCAAAACTCAATTTATTTTATTTCCCTATAAGCCAAGAGCTCAATTTTTGAAACATAATGAAAAACATTCCATAACTTTGAATGGAGTTTAATTAGAATGGTCTGATCACGTGAAGTACTTGGGACTCACACTTGATCGGAATCTTACTTTTAAAAATCACATTGAAGATATTCAATATAAATGTAATAAATACACTAAATCTCTTTATTCTCTCATCAATAGGAAATCCCGACTTTGCCAGAGGAATAAATTACTCATATACAAACAGGTGTTCCGACCAGCGATAATGTATGCAGTTCCGATGTGGTCTAGCTGCTGCGCGACGAGGATCCAGAGGATTCAGAACAAGGTTCTGAAAATGATTTTGAGGCTTCCACCTTGGCACAGCACTGAAGATCTTCATCGGATTGCGGGCATTGAATCGATCGAAGAGATGGCCAACGAAGTCATCTCTAACTTCAGAGGAAAATCGATGCAGTCTTCCATCGCAGAGATTCGTTCTCTTTATAATTTGTTTAATTTTAGGATAGTGTTTAGTTTTAAGTTTAAAATATTTTTGCCATTACAGGATGTTCTCCTACATTAAATATTTGATTGCGCTCAGCAAACTTAAATCCTATAAATACATTTTTATTGTCTGGTTAACTATAGGCCTCTGAACAGTTTATATTAAGCTGAACACCTTGTTTAATGTGATAATGTAATATAAATGTAATGATGAATTCGTAAAAATAAAAGAATATTTAAAAATAATATGGCCTCATTTTTTTGCATTTAAATTTTGCAATAAACATGGCATTAGTCAATTCAATGCTTAATAGCTTTATTATGGTCAGATAAATGACTTATCACTATTAGTCATTTTATATTGACCAATTTATTATGTTTTTATGAGAGCCATATAAATAGACAAAAATTGACGTTTCTCTCACAAGCCCACCAATTACACGCGTAGGCTTAGATCTTTATTACTGAGTTGTTAATCATTAGTCACGCATGAGGACAAATAAGGGAAATAAATAAGGGATTGGTTGTGAATGACCGGTGGAATGAAACCATGAGTTGAACTCGGATTTCGTTGTCTGACGCCATCTTGAAATCCAAGATGGTGGCTTTTGCTAAACTTCAAAATGTTGTAAATGACTAAAATCGCATGAAACCCTACCAAATGGGTATTGGCTGAAAGTGCTATGCTAGAAGAAGTCGAATTTTGCAATCAGACGGCATCTTGAAATCCAAGTTGGCGGTTTTCGCTTAACTCCAAAACGCTGTAAATGACTGAAAATCGCATGAAACAATAGACTGAGTCGATTTGGGGTCATTTTCGAATTTCTCAAACCCTGGGGTCTCAAAAGCTTCGTTTTGGTCCAAAACTCATCCATGATTTTTTGCAGAATTTTTAAGTAACGTTTACATGAGTAAATTTGGACTTTTAGGTTTGTATGGGAAAATTGAATGTTTTGTACTGAAAAGTCAACATCATTTTTGTTTCTTCTGTGCAACCGAGCCAGCTGGTGGTCTTTGTGCCAATTTATAAAATTCCTCAAGGAAATTTTCCGCTGGACAACTTTGTCGAAGACCGTAAATTCGTATCTTATTAGACAAAAAAGTTATTAGCTGTTCAACAGAGGTATGTCTTTTGGCATTGATAAACAATAAATTCAATAGACATCACTGTTGTGTGCCTTGCGAGGTATTGCATGACTACTTTTCAAACCCTACCAAATTTATTTATTTTATTAATTGGCACAAAAACCACCAGCTGGCTCGGTTGCACAGAAGAAACAAAAATGATGTTGACTTTTCAGTACAAAATATTCAATTTTCCCATACAAACCTAAAAGTCCAAATTTACTCATGTAAACGTTACTTAAAAATTCTGCAAAAAATCATGGATGAGTTTTGGACCAAAACGAAGCTTTTGAGACCCGAGGGTTTGAGAAATTCGAAAATGACCCCAAATCGACTCAGTCTAATGAAACAACCACAACATGGTGAAAGGGGTCAACGAATCTTAATAGCTTAAATCAGAGCTGATAAATATCGCTCACTATCGTCCGACCAAGGTGTGTAACTCATGGAGTTTGTTTACCAATAAGCCACAGAAAAGCTGAGTAAAGAATCATAGTAGCGTATGTCAATGTCATCTCTATTACTCTTCTATCACCAACGAAACGATCATAGTAATGGGTGATACGGTCAAAATTTGGACAATATCAACTTGACGTATTTCTTTCAATTTTGCATTTAAAAAACCTGAACACCCCTTATTTTAAAGGTGTGTGTGTGTGTGTGTGTGTGTAGAATGTTGTTCCTATTTTGATTTTGGAATTCACTCTTCAGTTGTCAAAATGCCGTCCAAGGAAGAAGAGCAGCGTATCAATATTTTGCTCGCGCATCGCGAAAATCCGAGCTACTCGCACTCAAAGCTGGCAGAATCGCTAATAGTTGCCAAATCAATCGTTACAAATGTAATTAAAGTGTTTGGGGAACGTTTGTCGACAGCCAGGAAGTCTGGATCGGGGGGAAATCGAAAACCGGAAGCCGCAGAGACGACAAAGAGAGTTGCCGGTAGTTTCAAGCGAAACCCTAACCTCTCTCTCCGAGATGCAGCAAATAAGCTGGGTGTTTCGTCTACAATCGTGCATCGAGCAAAAAAAACGAGCCGGAATATCGACTTACAAGAAGGTAGTGACTCCAAATCACGATGATAAACAAAATACGACGGCCAAAGCGCGATCCCGGAGGCTGTACACGACGATGCTGACGAAGTTTGACTGCGTGGTAATGGACGACGAAACCTACGTCAAAGCCGACTACAGCAGCTTCCGGGACAGGAGTTTTAAACGGCAAAAGGAAGGGGAAAGGTAGCAGATATTTTCAAGCACATGAAACTGTCAAAGTTCGCGAAGAAATATCTGGTTTGGCAAGCCATCTGTACCTGTGGCTTGAAAAGCAGCATTTTCATAGCTCCCGGGACTGTCAACCTAGAAATTTACGTGAAAGAGTGTTTGAATAAACGTCTGCTGCCTTTCCTGAAGAAACACGGTTGTTCCGTACTGTTTTGGCCGGATTTGGCATCTTGCCATTACGGTAAAAAGGCCATGGAGTGGTACGCCGCCAACAACGTGCAGTTGGTTCCCAAAGACAAGAACCCTCCCAACACGCCAGAGCTCCGCCCAATTGAGAAATACTGGGCTATTGTCAAGCGGAACCTAGAAAAGACCAAAAAAACTGCTAAGGACGAGCAGCAGTTCAAGGCAAACTGGCTTTCTGCGGCGAAGAATGTGAACAAGGTGGCTGTACAAAATCTGATGGCAGGGGTTAAGCGTAAGGCCCGGCAATTCGGATTTGGAAAAGCGGAAGCCTAACTGAATATTCTTCCTGAATTTTATACTAATTAAACTTGAAAAAGAAATTTTATTTGATTTTAAAATAAAAGATTTCACCGATTAACACGCGTTTTCCCTTGACTAAATTTTGACCATATCACCCTTTATTCCATATTTTCTGTAGTTTTGTTGCTGACAGAAATTTTTGTTGCATGATATTCAACCGCAATACATATCGTTTGTTTGGCGGGTTTCTTAATTTAGTGGTTTGTTTAGTACAGACCCCATTCGATTTTGGCAACATGCCCGTACATTTTGTGTTGCCAAAATCGAATGGTTTTTTTCCTCAACTTTTTTTTCAGTTATTTTTACAAAATAACTGTTATTATTATCAAACACGTTATTTTTGATCAATTTTCGACCTTTTTCAGTAACTTTTTAATTTTTTTCATCTTGTTTTTGAAACATTTTCCACTTTTCTTGTTGTGTGTATAAGGTTTGTTTTCATTTTTCATATTTGCTGTTTTTTTTCATTCTTCATCATTTTTTAGTTTTTTTTTTTTTGTCATTTTCAGTCTTTTGCTAGAATTTGTTTTTTAACTTTTTTAATTTTTCATCTTTTTGTCATTTTTGAGTACTTTATACATTTTTTAAAAAACTTTTGATTTTATTGTTGCATTTTACCACCATTTCAGAACATAAAAACGTATTTATGGTGTCCGTCTTAATAAAATTGGTCCTGTTATAACGAAAACTAAAAGGTAATGTTGATTCTAAAAACCGTTCGATTTTGGCACATGTGCCAAAATCGGATGTTGCCAAAATCGAATGTTGCCAAAATCGAATGTTGCCAAAAACGAACGGGGTCTGTATTCTCGATCAGTGTCTCGAAATTAAAATGCCTTCTCCTGAAGCGTCTTGATCCCAATTTCCTAAAACTCGCTCTGCACACAGTTATGGAAGTGTGCCCAAAATTCGGAGTTAAGTTTTGTATCAATTGAAACCATTTTTTTCCTGTAGGTTCGTATCGATGAAATACAAATCTCAATCTTCTAATTAACACTTTATTCTTTTTAGCTATGACGGTCAAAAACTACCGTGCGGAAGGAACAAGTTTTTTACTTTCATGATCTTGGTTAAACGGATCCTAGCCAAAAAGAAAGGTTATAAGAAGTTGAAATTAGGTACAACCAGATAAAACTTAATGAAGATCAAGATGAAGCATCTACAATATATAACGAACTCGAAACCAGATAAAACATGACAAAACTTTTTTTTTTATTTAATTAATTTTGTCACAGGTGTACACTCAATTTTGGCACTCTCGAAAAAATGACATTACCATTTTTTTTATTCACCAAGTTACCTGATATATGTAAAAACATTTAAGTAATGCCAACGGTATGTCGTCAACTATTAATTTATCAAACTGATAAAACAATTTTTAAATGAGAAATCCTCGTGACAGCGAGAAGGAAATTTTTAAATAAAAATATGTAAAAACTGGGTGTAGACTCACTTGTGGGAGCCACTGTAAGTCATTCATGGTTCAGCATGTATATCTTATTAGCAACAACTAGTGTTAACTTTTGGGGCAAATAATGAAATTACTTGTTTTATAATAACTGGTAAAAAAAAATTCTAGTATTTGTTTTAATTGAAGAAGCTCTGCCCTTCGTACAGTTACAATCTAAATCACGCATTGGCTCGCAGACAAAACGTGAAAAAATTCTTCATTTGTTCCAAACTTAATTAGAACATCTACCTATTTTTCGACCTAATAACATTAAAAGGGTGAATAATTCAGCCAAACTTGGATATCGCAAAAAAAAAATACGAACCCACCTAGATATTTGTATTATTTGATATTTCTTATATGTTAACATGTTATTAATTTTCTTTTTAAAATTTATGCATGTCATCTCTGCTGGAAGTATCATGTTGATCAGTTGATCCTGTCAAGTATTCATTTGTGACAATCAAATAAAGTTAGCTTTTAGAAAAATGTTTTTCAAATTCACCATTGAAAATATTTTTAAAATTCGATTTTGGGTCCCATCAAGCTTGGACCCGATTGTTGAGATTCGGTTTGCAAAAAATATAACCAACATCTCCTCTGCTGCAGATTGTATACGAGTTGCCACGAAATAAGACAAACGAGCCAACAATGGCGCGCGAACAATTGCCGGATTAGAGGCGCGAAATTGAATTGGATAAATGGACACTTTGAAAGATCTGCCCTCGGTCCGTTCTTTCGGGTCGTTCCGGACAGTCCGAAAGAGTCCGATGGGGGGGATCTTTTAGATTAGACGACTGCACGAGCAGCGCAGCGCAGGAATTTGCCTCAAGGAATGAGAAATGGACCGAACCGACACCATGGTTGCGAGCCGGTCGGACCATAATTGAATCAATTTTTGTGCTCCCGTGTGTGGTGTGGTGTGGTCTCCTCACTCCGCGTCGCCATTCGATTCTGAACACCTCAGTTGGTTTTTTCGTTGCGGGTTTCAAGGAACATGAGCCGATGGAACAATTGAGTATGCTGTTTGGTCGTTCATGCGTCGAGGTGACATCTTTCTCCGGAGTGATGGCCGTGGCGTTGATTCCTAATTCAGCATCTGTCACGCGCTGTTACACATCCACAATAACAACAGCAATGATAGCAGAAAAAATTTGCTCTGGCAGGCGTAGTGAATAATAAAGATCACAAGATACAAATCATCTTCGAGGTCCTGGTGGAGGAGCAGCGACGAAAAAGATTAGAACCCTTTAGGCCCCGGGATCCGTGTAATGGCGAATCGCTCCGGATGATGGTTTGTTTGCCTTAACGATGGATTGAATTGGATTGGATAGATGGAAGGATGGATATTCACACCAATTGGAATCAATTTTACCTGATTGCAATTTATGAGGAGTTATAAATCTTGTGTCACTGACTGGACAGAGGCAGTGGGAAAGCACATCGCTCAAAACAACTGTGCTCATGTTGCTTCTCATAAGATGAGAGGAAATGATTTATTGTTTCTGTAAAATCAATCCTATTATCGTAGATCTGATTGTTCAAATCATATAGGGCTGGAACATAAGATTTTTTATAGCAAAGATCCTCAACATTAAGGTTAACATATAAGAATTTCAATAGTTTTTTGATTTCAAATGATTGAACAAGACGCTCACAAAAGCAACTGTATGAAAACTAAATCGAAACCTGAAAAATAAGCTGTTTCTAATACCGGAGCACACCGGTTTGAAATCAACTTTTATATAATAATTCATCTTTTGGGCTTGTGATATAGTTCTGTTGGCAAGTCAGTTGCCTCCTGAGCCGAGTTCGTGAGTTCGAGCCCAAGAGCCCATCGATCACAATTATACCGGATAAGGTTTTCAATGACTGTCCGCCAACTGCATCGTTGATATACATCAGTCGCGAATGACATAAAGATGTTGAAACGACTATAATCGAAACAAAAACAAAAAAATATCGTCTTTTATCATAAAGATCACTATAATGCAGACAAAAAAAAACTTTTTTTATTAGGTTTAACATCATACAAGTTCCCCTAATGCTTTCAATTAGAGATGTACCGAATATTCGGTCGATCGAATATTCGGCGCCGAATACCGCCAAAAAACCGTTAAGCCGTATATTCGGCTCACCGAATAGTTAAGCTAGGTATTCGGCCGAATAGGACGAATATTTATTTTTTTCAAATTTATACAAAAACAGACTTCTAAAACTTTTCAACTGGTGTTGGATAATTTATAAAATATCCAAAAGTTATGTTGAAAATCCTTCAAATCATCAAAACTTATGGTTTCATTAACACATTTTAGATATATCCGTGTATTTTTCACTGTAGATAGCTTTATACTTTGATTATCGATTATTCCAAATTTTCCAATGGAATCCAATTTCTTTGCGATTAACGTCCTTGAAGCTACAAGTCAGCTGATGTCTTTTTAGCTAATGGTGACGTTTTTAAAATGAAAGTGATTTCTATTTAAAAACCCGATTTAATACACTTATCAGTGGATTGGAGGCTTTCTTACAGAGTGTCAATTATCTTTGGAAATAAATGACACAATAATGGATTCCTTATTTCTGAATTATATATTATAAATCTATAAAAAAGATTATGATTAAAGAAAATCGATAGCAAAAATTACTAAACTCAATATAAAAAAGGTGCCCAGTACGTTTTTTGGAGGATAAACGAACTTATATTCAACGAGTTCATTTATAATCCAAATAATTCAAACTGTTAAAGTTTGAGAGCCACATATCTCGACGCTCGCTAGTGGTCAAGGGGTTAACCTCCTTAACTCTCATGCTAGATGGCGTGGGATCGATTCTCTGCTGTTTTATGAAATTTTTGTCAAATTTTTGATCGCCTTTGTAATTAATTTAGCTATTGCTGGCTACTGCTGCTGAGCAAATGGCTACCTTTTTTGGAGCCGACATAAGCATGATATTTACTATGGAATAGACAAATTTTAAACAATTTTGTTTTTTTTTGGTTTTGAGATAGGTCCTACAGGAAAAAAAATCCAATTTTTTGATACTAAATTCATCAAAATCGTGAAACCTAGAATAGGAGTTAATGTGTTAAGAACGTTTTTATGGAACATACAAATTCCCGGACATCATCGTAACTCGTCGAGCTGAGTCGATTGGTACCTATAAAGTGGGGTCTTGGACCCTTAATTAATGATATCCCCAACTGACCGTTCCCTATGCCTTTCTGTAAGAAAGCCAAAAAGATCTCATACATCTGGTTGGATATAATCGACTTGAAAACATGAGGGACATTAAGATGTCAGAAATAGGAGATTTCTATTCGAAATAGCATTAGAAATAGAAGTATCCTATTGAAAACTCAACTGAATATTTGACCGAATATTCGGCCGAATATTCGTTTGGCCGAATAGTTGAAAAGGTCATTCGGTATTCGGCCGTTTGCCGTATACCACTATTCGGTACATCTCTATTCAATATAGTAAACTATTATCAAAATTTAAAGGAAAAAAGTGGAACATGAAAGCATAGCATTTATGTACTTAAAATCTAAAGCAAAGTTGAATTTAGGTGATAGAAAATCTGAGAAATTACTTATTGAGAAACAGTTCGTAAAACAGCTACCTTTGAAAAATCGTTAAAAATCTTTAAAAACTAGCCCTTCGTATTCTAAGTACCGTAAACTGGAGGAACTTTGATCACCGGAGTAACTTTAATCAACATGAAATTTTTGCAGATAGTCATCATTAACTAAGTTTGATGTTGAAATGTTGAAGACTCACAAACAAACACCTTTCTAATGAAATGATAGCATTTAGAAGCGAATGGGTAGTTTCATATGAAAGTTTAACTTTTTTCCTTTATATAGGTATAGTTTCACAGTTATTTTTATGGTCATTCTATGATAATTTTTTGGATATTAAAAAACGGACATTTCATAAAGCCTGTATAAATCAAAAAACTAAAAACCCTATTAAATGGTTAAGTCTGAATAAATAAAAGAACATAGAATCAGTGGGAGGACTTAGGGAATTGCATGAAGGTAAAGTTTCATATGTTTCGAGGCCAAAAAATTTTGAGAAATGTTTATAATTTTTGCCCCTAAATGTATGCATGATCATTGTCCATCTTTTGAGTATATTTGTTTTTGAAAGAAAACGTTGAAAAATTCAATTGTGTCCAAATAAAAAATTACTGTTAGTGTTGTTTTGAACCTTCTGTGCTAATTGGCATCAAAACATTAATTTTGAAGATGTTGAGATACGTTAGTGATCAAAGTTACCCCGAAACATGAAATCTGGTTTTTTAACAAACATTTAGTTATAGTCACTAACGTCGTTTGAATATTCTGCTATCAATGATCTTGTTTTATATTCCTTACCTCAGTAAGTATTTTAAAATTTTATAGTGTTTCAAAAAAGCAACCCCTTCAAAAATATTGGAAAATGGATTAAAAAAGTGATCAATGTTCCCCCAGTTTACGGTATATCTTAAGATGCGAAAAACTGTCAGCCAGTTTACCCACAAGACCCAATTTTTTTTCACTAAAAAATTAACAGAAGCTTAGTTTTATGATTACAAAAAACTTTTGTTCTATGGTTTGTTCATGGCTGGGAAATTTGTTTTGACAATTTTTTCTAAAATTGCATAAGCACAGGGGCTAAGGTACTTGACTTTCTGTACTTTTTGGATTGTAATTTTTACACACTTCAACCAATTTTTCTTAAATTCGAAACACATTAGCACTGATTTGGAGCTATATTTTTATGAAGTTTTTGTTGAAATGGACCCGCAAATAACTGAGAAATTTCAACTAATATGAAAAGTAAATTTTGTGAATATTTTTCGAACTGTAGTCGTAATTGCCTCTAGAAATTGTCGAAAGCCGATAAGGGGTCTGATTTGTCCCAAAATATTTCCGAATAGTAGCCTTTTTCTAGCCTTTTCATCGTTTTTTTTTTTCATTTTTAAAGCTATAAGTAAAACATTGTTCAGCATTGGTGTTTTTTGTTCAGATTTTCCTCATTTTAACAACCATTTTCAAATACAAAATCAATTAAGATAGATCACAGTCAATCACAGGCATTCAAGCAGAATTAATGTTAAATCAGGCCCTATCGGCTTGAGACTATTTATAGGGGAATAACACTAGCGCAAAATACAGTTTACCGAAAATTATTCAACCAGTAATGAACTGAAATAACACTACAGGTTATTATCAAAATTCGTATGGTGGCTCTTCCATATCATAGATTTTTTGTTTAACTAATAATTTTTCTTATTCAACATCGAAAACTACAAACAAACTAGTGTTCATGTGAAGTTGATTTAGCTGTAAAGAATTTCTCAATTGCTTATTGTTAAATTAATTCAACAGCTGGTAGATTTGGTTATATTTTCCTAGTCTTTATTATACATTCTGATAGTTAGTTCTCAAATCTAACTGATGCTTAACTACACTTCGAATTTTGTTCAGCCAACATTTATTTTTAATTTGTGCATGCAAGTAAGATGTTTTTTTTTGTCTTTATTAGAGAGACTTTCAGTCTTTGGCTGGTTCGTCTATGGTAAGATGTTAATTTGGAGTAGAAAATAGGAACAAATGTAGAAGGATTTTTGCTGTGCTTTTGCGGAAAATATTGACCAACAGGAAAGGTAAATTGATTTATTTTTCATTTTTTTCTTTTTATGAACAGTTAAAAAACGACGAAAAGAAACCCCAATTCAATCAACGTAAGTATGAATATTTTTCGAATATTGACATCATTGTCCTGATTTTAAGGAAAACTTTAAGTTAAATTTAATTCTAAGAGCCATCACATACTTCCCCAGGGAAGTCGAATTTGTTTTGATACCATGAAACTATTCGTCATGGCTGCAGCCTAATGGGTCCTTGGGAATTTTGAATGTCGCGGGTGAAACATCAGCAGCAATCAGAAATTTCTACTTTCAGCCATGGTTGAAACAGCCATCCTATTGGATTTCATCCATTGCTTTAATTGCCATAATCCTTTTCGTGCCTACGGAAAATTTTCTGGTTGGCCTGATTGAATTTTCGGGCCAGAACCAAACAACTATACTTATGTTCTAGTAGATGCGTAACTCTACTGACATATCTATAAATTTTTCTTCGTGTACTTACTATGAACTACAAGCACAGAGAACAGAGTTCGAGCTGGAGCTCAACACGTGTGTTTGAATACCAACCTAAGTTTCAAACCAAATGCGTAAGTGGACTAACATACATAAGATGTCGCTACCGGTACACCTATTTTTGTTTTCATTTTTTCGACACGCTTAGAAATTAATACTCATCGCTTATCTCAAAGAAGGCCAGTGCAATGTATGACAGTAACACAAATTTCGGTGTAATAAATTTTAAAACATCATGATTTTAAAAAAAAATGCAAATCATATTTCAATCACAATTGAACGCTGTCATATGCCCCATATTGTTCAAACAATTTTGGCGCTGAATTGAAAGTTGAATTCCAAGTGTTATAGTATGTGTTGGGATTTTACTATCAGTTAACAGTTTTCTAGAACAGAAAATGTGAACATAAATGTTATAATTGTAAACTATGACTCGATATTCTGGTTGATGTTACCTGAGATCGATATATGAGGACTTGTAACTCAGGGTTAGTGATCAGTAGAATTGATTTAATTTATTTATAAACATGAGTTACAAGATACCATCAACCGGAATACCGACCCATAATTAACAATTTATGTTCACATTCTCTGTTATAGAAAACTATTTAATGACAGACATACTTTAAAACTAGGAATTCATCTTTCAATTCAGCGCCAATATTGATTGAATAATATGGGGCATATGCTGGGACATATGACAGCGATTAAAGGATGATTGAAATATGATTTGCATTTTTTTTTAAATCAAGATGTTCTTAAAATTTATCACACAAAAAGTTGTGTTACTCTCATACATTGCAATGGCTTCATTTGAGATACGCTATGAGTATTAATTTCTAAGCGTGTCGAAAAAATGGAAAAATATGTGTACTGGTAGCGACATCTTATGGATGTTAGTCCACTTACGAATTTGGTTTGAAACTTAGGTGGGTATTCTCACACACGATTTCAACAAATTTTTGTTCGGGGCCCGATGTCTGTTCTCTGTGCTACAAGGTACTACTACTAAATCAAGGTTTTTAGAAACACATAGACGTTTCTAAAAACCTTGATTTAAGCCTACTTGAAATTTTATGCGTGTAGTTATGTATGTTGCTAAGGAGTGCATTTTGCTTTGTTTTCTCTTGATGGGAAAAAAATGACCCGATTGATCAAATATAACACTGATTTGACAATAAGGGGTAAAATTTTAAATTTTTGATATTTTCAAAAAAAAAATTTAAAATTTTTTCTCATTCCAAAAATGTAAAAGTGTATGAAAAGTGAAAAAAGGAAAGTAATTTTAACATGTTTTTGTAGTAAGTTTTAGTAAGGTTAATGTTTTAAAGATTTTCTCAGAGTAGTAGGCGATGATTGTTTGACATCGCACGCGTTTTTTTCGTTTCGTCTGCCAAAATTTTTATTTTTATTATATCGTGGCGACTAAATTCAAGTTGAGACTACCAGAAAACTGAATAAGCACTGGTAACCTGGGTGTTATAATTTAGGGAACGAAAGTGCGTTGTAGAACAGCAACAGTTATTCGCCGGAAAAGGAGAAATGTTTGCCTGTGATGGCTCTCGATAGCCTGACGTTGCAGACGTAATTGAAAATATAGTAAATTATTAATCTTTTATTACTTAGGAAGAGAAGGTGTCGTTTTGAAGGTTTTTAACTTAAAATTAATTATCAGAAACAGTGTTTAGTGATGATGATAAAAGCAGAATATAATAACCGGATGGTCTTAATACATAAGATTGAACAACTGAATGCAGAATGCCCACAACGAGGAATTGCAGAGGGCGAAACCTACGCTTTTTTCAGACTTAATAATGTGATTCCTGTACCTATCAACGAAATTGATGAGCCCGTTCTATACAAGTAGATTATAAGTATAAGATTTTCTAAGTTTTTTTTAAATATATTTTTAGCGCATCTTTCATGCAAAATAAATGTGAGGGGTCACTACGAGGGTAGATAAAAACAAAACCTTTCGAGTCCTAAACAAACCTCGAAAGGTTCTTTGTTCTGCTAATAGTTTCCGATGACATAGTTTCTCACATCGTGCGATAGCTTTCAAAGTTTTGTATACTCTTAAAAAAAATTAAGGTAAATCGAGCTATAGAAGAACAAATTTCCAAATTTGTCGATGCTGTTAAAAACTTTACCCAGTATGACGGATTGGCTCAATGATATCCCCTACAAACTTCAAATTGCTTTTATTATCCTATACCAACACTGTTGGTGTAAACATATTTTTTTTACAATTTCCAAATTTTTTTAAATGAAAATTTTTATAATTTAGTTGCCAGTCTGGGCTAAAGGGCTTAAAAATTCAAATCAAAGATCTACCTTTTAAATATTGTTCCCATATGCTAGTATATGATTGTTTTGCATTATTATTTCAGCAAGTAGAATTTTTGTAGTACATTATTACCCCTAAATGTATGCTTTTTCTTTAAAAACATATTTGACAGAAAAAATGTTTTATTTAATCCAAACAAAACCAAGAATTACTGCAATTGGTGCTTTATGCGCTATGACATAAAGTTTGTTGAAACTTACTTCTTTTTCTTAGTAGGATGAAAATCGTATGTTTTTGTAAATTTAAAAATAACTGATGAAACCAATAATTTTTCTGACTAGGTCAACTTGATATCCCATCAACCTTAAAATTGTTGATGTGGAAGCGGTATGAAATGAATATCTGTGGACATTGAGTGTTTAGAAGCCATTGAAATGTTGCTTGATGATGCAAAATTAGAAAAATAACTTTTTCAAAACAAGTCTGTTTTTTTTTTAAATAAGAAGTACTGATGATTAAGTAATCAATAAAAAAAGATGAACTTACCCCACAACAAGTGGAAGCACAGCATCCTTCATCCTTGAAAGGTTTGATCGTTTGCGTAATCCTGATCCGGTCTGCTCCGGTCTTCTCCGAAACTTTGTTAGTTGGTATCCTTTTTTCCGGTGTTCTCGATCTTATTTGAACGGATTCCCTTCTCTGTTTGATTTTTTTTCGAACACGAATTTTCAACAAATTTATTTCACAACTAGTACTCTTCTTAAGAAAAACCTTTCCGTTTTCGTTTATCTTCTTCCCTTCACCGATTAATTTTTGCTAGCGCGAGATTAAAACACTACACACGTTTAGAAACTTTACTGAGGTTTATTTCCATTGATTGACTTTCACATTACTGCCGAAAATCACTGTTTCAGATGTTTTTGTTTTTTCAATTCTCTCGGCTTTGGGTTAGTATTCGATAGCTACTTTGCTGTGGTTGTTTATGCATATGTTATTGGTTGGCTAAGTAGGAGAGTAAGATTATTATGTTTCACTAGAGAAAGTGTGTAGAAATAAATAATCAAAACACGAATGCAACCGAACCTCCTGAACGGGTTTTTTTTTTGTTTTGCTACTTGATTTAGGTATTCTTCTTCACTTCTTTGTTTGTTTTTCTTCTTCTACCAAGGTGTTGGTGTTGGCACTTTAAAATCGGATTCAATTGAAACTATTTGGTTGTTGTTATTTCTTCTTTTTTTACGGTTACGCTAGAAAATACACTTGAAATTCTAATCAATTTGGATTTACTGGAAACAATTCTCAACAATTGGGGATATGGAACACGCACTGTTTATGATTCATTTTATATTTCCTAGCAGAAAGAACTATTCACATCAGGCAGCGGCTTGAAACTACACACTAATGGAAGAGTAGTGGTTTAACTTTTTTTCCTTTTTTTTTCTTCGTCAATAGAGAGGATGGGTGTAGTCAGTAGATAGTTTAGTATCAAAATTTGTTGCTGTGGAAAGCGGAAGCAGAAGAATTTGGGTTTAACGTTAGAGGGAGAGCTGGAAATTAACCAACGCCCGTCGATTGCTCCAGCCACGGTGTTTCGATCACACTGAGCACTCACTGTTTCCGGATTTCAACCCTTCTAGGAGTTTCAAGAGTCCACCTCGAGGATCACGACGATCGGTTCATCGATCAACCACTGTCAAGAGCTGATCACCGGAACCTGACGAGTGACTAGTGATGACACTCGCGAGGACACTGTCGTCGTTGATGATCGCCGGTGCAAAAGTCGTTGCTCCATTTCTGGTGGATCATGGTAGAAAGTGCGATGCTAGCCGTCGCCAAAGTAGATACACGATCATAAGAACCGCACGACGAAATCCTGCATCAGTTTAAGGTGAGAAGAAGGGTTCAAATAGGAACGCCTCTAGTAGTTAGAAACAATGGATCCTGAAAAGAAAACGATATATTGAAAGGTGTATTGTAGAATATTTTTAAATTTTCCGAAGAAGGTGTCCTTTCACATGGATCAATCCATCAATAATATTTTGAATAACACAATCCCCCGAAAAACTAACCTATTGTTAGCCCAATTTCAAATCAAAACATACTAGAAAAAAAGGAAAGGAGTCCTTGAACTACTTTTGCGGCATTTTTCGAAAAGGGTGTGTACTCAATACGTAAACCGTACCCAATATAATCATTAGTCATCGATTCAAGGATTGTTGACGGACTCCAAAACCTGCCGTCACTAACAACAAACATTCCTATCAGAACTTGTTCAAAAAGGGACACACAAAAAACATAAACTCGCCATTGTTCGCTTCCAGCCGAAAAAAGGGATGTGTCCTCATTTTTTTTCTTCATTGTTGTACACTCTCTTTGCTGTTCTTGTTCTAAATCCATACACTTTAAACTCTAAACCAACAACTTTCTAGAGTGCAAAAAATGTACGTGAGAAAAAAGAAACAAAAGAAAACCTCGTCCCACTTTCGACATCGTCTGTCAGTGTGTTCTTTCTGTTGCTGGTTGACTGCATGATAGAGCAGTACTGAGCAGAAAGCAGAATTCCTCGGCCCTGTCGAGAGCAACGTGGAGGAATTGTCGGGAAAACCAAAACGGAAAAATCGACGTGGAAGACATCCTCCGAAGGACGACAGGAAACCAAGAATCCTCCCCACAAGAACAACATCAGAAGCAGCAGCAGAAACAGAGCCGAAAAAAAAAATCGTAGAATGGTTGGTTCTTCAGGAGGGATAGATGCAAAAAGGTACCCATTGCAAGTGTTTGTGCTTGTAAGTGTGGGGGTGGGAAGGCGAAATGTTCCTGCGAATCCGCATTCTACGCGTTGTTGATGATATTATTGTCTTTGTTGTTGACTCCACTGCTTAGTGCTCCATTCCATGGGAAATCGGCCGAGGAGATCCTTGAATCCTGGCTGACAGCATTCCTACCTTCATCCGATGGAAATCTTGTCATTGAAAGTCAACGTGAGTTTTTGACACGCACACACACATATAAACTTATACGAACATGCATACAGCATTCTACAACAGACTCCTACACTTCCGATTATCTTGCTGGGAGAAAGAGAGCTGGAGAGACGTTATGTACGCGACATAATGTTGAGAGCTGCTGTGGAAGTCGGAAAAACCAAAACAACCATGAAAAAAGGTAAGGGTTGCCAGAAAATAAAGCATTCGGTACTTCACTATCTACAACCATGAATCGATTGAAAAGTACAATGTGATAATTATAATATTGAAATTTGAGTAAATGGTGGCTCCAGAGAGTTATGTTTATTCAAATCCATTTAACATATGTACGTATCTACTGTTCATGGTTGATTGATCAATCCTTAAAAATTATCATACTTTTAGCGATTGTTAACAAAAAAATATTATTCATATGAAATTATGAAATAATGGTTGGATATTTCCTTTAACTTTCTACCCACAAACATAAGCAAATTTAAGACAATTCGGGAAAATCCATCGCTGTTTGTCAAGAGTCTAGGGAAAAATGAATAGGCATTTATTATTAAACATCCTATAGCAATTAAAATTTTCCATCAAACACGGTACGATGACGCGGAATAATGAAAAATCTTACTCGAGAACTACGAGATCTAATGATTTTGTCGTTGAGATAAGCTGGTGAACGATTTTGTGCAAAAAAAAATACTATTACATTTATGCAATAACAATAAAGTTTCAAATTTAAATAAGGTTGATCGATGTAGGAAGGAATTTGATTTTTTTTAAACATGTATAACAAGGTGATAAAATGACAAAATGCTAGAGCTCAATCAACTCAATTAATTTTTTTTAAATTTTCACACAAACTAAAGCAGGGATCACTCAAAATCTGGACGTACTACTGTTTATTATACCATAGCTTTCCTAGTTGACGGATCTCGAATATTTTGACAGTGCTTTGTTCGGAAGTTTCTTTTATAAGTGTTTGTTTTGTTTAAAAAAAGTAACACGTGATGGAAGCCGCGAGACGAAAATTAATTTTGGACACCCACGTCGAAAACCAGAAGGGGTCGGGTTCAAAATCGCGAAATCGTTAAAATTGGCCAAAGCGACCGTCTGCAGCGTTCTTAATCGATCGAAAACTGCATTTGAAGGTGTTGAGAACGATCAAGGCAAACCCAGGGCAGTCGGACTATGACATCGCCAAGGAATTCAATGCCGACCGATGCATCGTGAAAAGGATTCGTCTGCGCGAAGGAATACGATCTTATCGGGCCAGTAAGCAACCAACGAAAAACCCTGGTTTTTGTGCAAAACATGGCCATGGACTCCGAACTGTACAAGGAAAAGTGCCTGAAAAACGTTTTTTCCGTACATTAGATCTCACTAAGGGCCAGTAAAGCTTTCGCCAGATTTGGCAAGCTGCCACTACAGCAAAGAGGTACTACAGTGGTATCGAGACAACGGGGTGGATTTTGTCGAAAAGGACATCAACCAATCCAACTGCCATCAATTCCACTCTATCGAAAAAACTTTGGGCAATTGTCAAGCAGAAGATGAAGAAGAATGGTGGAACGACTCGGGATGCAACAGAGATGAAGAGATTGTGGAACAAAATAGCCGCTGAGGTCAGCGTGTCCAAACTATGATGAGTGGTGCTCGACAAAAAGTTCGAAATTTCATCAAAACAACATCGGAATATTTTTTTCATTTTTGCTTTAAAGTGCAATAAAAATCCTACATTTTGAGTACAAAAATTTTTTATTTCGTTTACAAAACTCCTAGATAGACACTTTTTAATGCGTCCAGATTTTTAGATGATCCATGCTTTAGTTCAACTATCATTCAGCAACTATCATTGAGCAATATAAGATAGAGAAATTGAAGATTTACCCACCAAATTAGCTACAACTTAGTCAATTTAAATTTTATTCTACTCAAAACTTGGTTAAATCATGTGGTAAGGTCGCTTTCAAAAACGACACGACACAAAAGACGACTTCATTGTTTTTGTAGAGTTTTTTTTAACAGAAAATATCAAAATCAAATAATTTGCTTACTGTTTTTTTCGAATAAATTCACTTTTACAAAAAAAAAAACAGGCGATTCCATTCTATTATGACTTTTTCTTTATGGGCAATTCCAGAAAATTCCAAATCAATATTCAAAGTTATGTTTAAACAATAATTTCTAACTGCTGCTTCCTGTAGTGAGCTTTTAAAAAAAAGCTGCTATGTAGTTTTTTGTTACATAGACTGAAAAATAAAATTACTTTTTCATTCGATTTCTGTCGAAACATTTATGATCAATAAACATTTTTATCAATCTGTTTCTATTATTGACGTCAAAAAACTACTTCTTCATTTATACTGTTTTTGCTGTCTTTACTGGCACAGGGGCAAACTTTTCTTAATCTATATATATAAAAAGCAATTTCTGTATGTTTGTTTGTTTTTTTGTCCTCTATAGACTCTGCCGTCTTAAGAGCTAGAGAGCTGAAATTTGGCATAGATGCTCAATAGGACCAGGAATGATGAAAAATGTTTTCAGATTTTCGGATGACCCCTTCTGAAGGGGGTCGTCCATACAAGACAAATATTGTTTTCGCGATATTGACGTTACTTTTTTGTCGGATCGTGTTGAAAATTTGCACATGAATGTTTTGAAAGACGGGCAATTGATTTCAGGTGTCGAGGTGTGTGTAAGGGGTCAACCAAAGGAGTCGTCCATATTAACTGTTCGCTGTTTTAGCGATATTGACGTTATTGTACATCGTAGTCAGCTAAAAATTGGTACACGATAGTTTTGAGTGACGTGCAATCGATTTGAGGTATCAAATTTAGTGTAAGGGGCCGGCAAAAGGGGTCGTCCATATCAACTTTCCAATATCTTAGTGATATTGGCGTTTTTATACATCGGATTTGGATGGAAATTTGCACATAGGAGTTATTAGGGACAAACAATTGATTTCACATATCCAAATTAAAAACGGGGGTCGGCCAAGGGGGTTGTTCATATTAACTATTCACTGTTACTGCGATATTGTCGTTATTATACATCGGATTCAGATGAAAATTGGTACACGAGAGTTTTTAAGGACGAGCAATGGTTTTCAGGTATTCAATTCAGCGTAAAGAGCCGGCAAAGGGGGTCGTCCATATTCACCTTTCAGTACTTTTGCAATATCGTTGTTATTTGACATCGGATTGTAATGAAAATTTGCACATGGTAGTTTTCGGGGACGGGCAATCGAATTCAGATGTCAAATGTTTTGCCAGGGGTCGATGAAAGGGGTCGTCCGTATTAATATTTTTTTTACTGTTTTTAGCAATATTGACGTTATTATGCAATGGATTGCTTTTGAAAATTTTAACACGGAAATTTTGAAGGAAGGGCAATCAATTTCAGATTGTATAAGAGGCCACCGAAAGGGGTTTAAGTTTTTGGCAATAATAGTGTTGTTATGCAACGATCGAGTCAAAATTTATACACGGCGATTTTTTTTGGCACCGTCAATTGATTCCTGATTTCAAATTTAGTAGCAGTTGAGAGAAAAAGTAATCGTCCAATATTTTTGTAATTATTACTTAACAATGAATTCGGAAGTGCATCTGGAAAATTTTCGGCAATTGACTTTCATACAAACTGTTCATGACATATTCCAAGTTCAAAACGAAACGGAGTTCGTATGGGATTAGCTAGTAAACAAATAAAATCGTCATACGGGACGACATATGACTGCTACACTCACCCTCATGCTCATCGCTAACAATGGCAACTTCTAAGGGGTGCAACCACCCAATGAGGCACAAAAAAAGATGACGAACAATCACGCACAGTATTCCAGAACTCGTTTTTCAAAAAGTAAAAAGGTAAACAAAGCCTACGTCACTTGCCAGGATGTTTATATATCTTAGGCGAGAATCGTAAACAGCAGCTGGCAATGAATTTTTTCTCCATGGTGGTTTGTTTGAAAATGCAACTGACGTCACGAATTGTCATGGTAACAATGTTTTCAAAAATAACTTTTACTAATTCTTAGCACGGGATTTTCATCGCTACCTGGTATATGTATACAGGTTGGGTGGAACCGCCTGCTTGAGTGTCAAAACTCGGGCAAAACGGGTGGTCTTCCAAATGGATACGTCAATAGGTGATGGAAGCGGTGCCGAATTTGGGTGATGGTTTTCCACTAGTGCAAGTGAGATGCAGCTAAAATTTCACCCAACTTTTGACAGATCTTACGGGTTTTTCTTAAAGAGAGAAAGAATAACTTTTCGCTTCCATCGCCTATGACAGCAGTGAGGACAAAACTCGTGGAGAACTAGATTGCCTCTGCTCATAAACGAAAACGCTAATAGGTGATGGAAGCGGTGCCGAATTTGGGTGATGGTTTTCCACTAGTGCAAGTGAGATGCAGCTAAAATTTCACCCAACTTTTGACAGATCTTACGGGTTTTTCTTAAGGAGAGAAAGAATAACTTTTCGCTTCCATCGCCTATTGTCACCGACAAAAAAAGAGTAACAAACCAAACAATAGGGAGAAGGAATCGCAAAGTTATTCTTTCTCTCTTTAAAAAAAAACGCTAAGAGCAAGTTCACTGGTGTTGGGAAAAAGTGGTAGAAATGTTGACAATTGTATCACATTTTGAAAATTTTACTATGCAAAAATGTTTTCAAGATCTTTGGGCGTTGTATTTTTTAACAGCACTATTTCTATTTCAGCCGTATGTGATAGTAATATTGCTATTTTTGCATCACAGCATGTGAAAATAGAACACGTGTTGTCAACAAACTTGAAGGCCTCAGATCTTGGAAATGTTTTTGCATGGTAAAGTTTTCAAAATGTGCTAAAAGGGTTGAAATTTCTACTTTTTTCCCAACACGAGTGAACTCCCTCTAAGATCTGTAAAAAGTTAGGTGAAATATTCCGAATATATTTGTGCCAGTGCAACAAATACTTTGTAGATTTTCGGTGTGGTTTGTTATAAATTTTTGAAATTTGGTTCAATATGACAAGTCCGGTGACTTCACAGGATCCAGGAAGGAAGTGGAAAGACCTAAGCTACGGTTCCATAGTTGTTAGCATTATTCTAAAAACACGGGCTGAGCAAACAAACATTTTCAGCTGCATTACGGTTCCTGAATGCAGTTATTCCCCCCTGAAAAGCTTTATGATATTTAAATGCATACTGTTTGCGTTTACTTTCTTTTCAAGCACGAGTTCATTGAATCAATTTTAAATTAAAATTAAATATGCCTCAATTTATAATCCATAGGGACATAAAAATTCAAACTTATCCATGACGAGCATACGGAATATTCAAAGTTCTGAAAAAAAATATGTCAAACATTGTTCTATTCATTCCATTCAAATTTGAGTATAGTTGTATCACAAACATAATAGCTGTAGGTTAAGATTACGATATTTTCATAAAAAAAAACTTTGAAACTCTACGAGCGCTTTTATCATTATAACTAACTAAACATGGAGTAGAAAATAATTGATATAATATTCGTTTAAAAGTTTTTCTTATTGCCAGAAAAAAAAGAAACTCAAATTTTGTCGTAATATAAAAATACACAAAACATCGCTTCAAAACCTTTTATAGACATAAACCAAAATGAATTTGATTTTTTTGAATCATTATAATATTGAAATTTTTTGATCATTATAATAAAAAATTAACATAAAACAAAGGCTTCGTCGACCATGCTTCGTAAATCTTAAAATTCATAAAGCCAAATCAGCCTCAACCTTAACAGATGTGACTCATGAAAAGAACAAAGAGCAATTTACTGTTATTTTCAATATTACTATCTTTTTCCCCTTAAATTTGAAATAAATCGTGATCAAATTAAAAAGGAACGGGCTCGTCTTAACAAAAGCAGCAACAGAGGAAGCACCATGACTGTTTAACACTGGTTCTTATAGGATGCTGTATAAGACCGCTGCAAAAATGACCCGCTGCAAAAATGATTTTTCAATGTCTGAATATGGAAGTATGGAGTATGGAAGAAGAAATTTTTGCGTATTAAATCATCCAGAAAACTCAAATAATCTTCAAATGAAGTTGGTCTTTAAAGATTGATTTTTTCTATTCTTAAGCTACATTTTTCGGGAACATGAGAAGAAGCTAATTCTTTCACGAAAAAAGTTATAACCATTTCAAAATAAAAATTATGAATTATATGAAAAGTTATAATTATAATTAAAATGGCAGGTTTTGCAGGTTTCACAAACTTCAAGAATTGTTTTTGTCAAGGTCACAAAAATCAACAAATTCATTGGCTAAATAAAGCAGTTTTTTGCGATTTTAGATTTTCGTCGTACGGTTAAACAGATCTATAATGAGCAGTCAAAAACGCTAAAATTAAAGAAAAATATTTTGACATATAAATATATTTTAACATCGAATATCTTTTCTGGAGTTAAGTTAGGTTTTAGGTCTGTTTACATGAAATGTACAGCAAGAATCAAGAAATATTTAAAATCCAAAGATACATTTTAGAACTTTCAGTACATCTCTGGCGATTTTTGAATGAAAAATTTTGCTATCCCAGACATAACTAAAACTCGTTGCGCTTATTCAGGACTGAATGAATCGCTCCCAAAACTTTTATTGCTATTTGTGGCAATAAAAACAACATCAAAAAAGTGATTGGAGGTGTAAAAATGTACAAATTTGTAATTTTCATACAAAGCTTGCAGCGGTAGACTGAGTCGATTTGGGGTTAATTTTTAATTTCTCAAACCCTGGGGTCTTTAAAGCTTCGTTTTGGTTTCAACACTCATCAATGATTTTTTGCAGTATTTTCAAGTAACGTTTACATAAGTAAATTTGGACTATTAGGTTTCCCAAGTAACCAAAAGTTCCATAGAACGGTCTCTTAGAAGCTTACTCAGCCCTATTTTAGGGCTGTATAGCCTTCTTCTCAGCTTAAAATTTAAGTTCTTCTCGATACTTTAAAATTTCATAATCAAAGCTGAGTAGAAGGCTATTCAGCCATTCCATGAGACTTTGAATAAAATGGTTTTTTTTTCAAAAAGTATTGCAGGTGTTTACTTTACCCACTCTCCCATTGAAATTCTATTCATTTCATTTTTATTATACCTACTATTCCCGTTACTCTTAATGAATTTTATACTTACTTGAACAATTTTCATGAAGATTTGAACCTGGACCTTTTTGGTGAAAACTAAACATGCTACCTCTGTACCATAGCCAATACTTAGATTGATGTTATCTAAAACTTCTATTCAAAGTTAACTCAGGTTTATCACCTTTTCCGAGTAGGCTTAGTATTTAAAATGTAAACATTTGCATCCATCAAATAATGCATCATTTATTTTCAAAGCGGACTCGCATGGTTCTTGATAAAACGTAAGTTTTTAAATGTTTGATTTTGCATTTTGTGAAATGTGTGCCTTACTTTTTTGTTTCAAGTTCTAGTTTAAAAAAGAAGAACCAATGATGAAGTGCTGCGAGATCACTTTCAAGTTGAAATTTTCTACAACAGCAAATGGAAAGCCAAATTGAGCTAGTGAATTAGTATGGTTTGTTTTATTTGTTCTGTGCCACTAACGATAATTTTTTAAATTTTAGACTCTTGTTGGATGAAATAAAAAACAAAGTTCTTCAAAATGGGCCTGAAAAAAAAATCAGAAATCGCATAGTTTTCAGTTTTTCTCATTTGAGGGCTTCTCTCGGTACCAACCAGTGGAGAACTTGCTTTAGGCCGCTCCGCTTCTTCTGTTGAAGCTGCTCGTCCATGAAGAAAATTAAGGAAAATGAGGAAGCATAGCAATGTAAATGAGAAAATATGATTCGGTGTGAATATATACGATCATTGAAAACAATTTCAAAACAAAATTTTAATAAAAAATTGTTTTTTTGTTTTTTTGGCTCAAAAACTAAACTATGGATTATTAATGTTTCAAAAGTATAGAATTTGTGGAAAGCTGGTGCAGAAACTTATTTTGGATTTAGTAAAGTATTCCCTTAGTATCATTTACTTATGAACCTGGACTTTTCCATTCCAATGTTCTTTTCCTAACATCATTTTTGTTCCAATCGCCGACGAAGACAGTTAAACAAACCATTTTTTTTTGTAAATAATTGTAAATTGCATTGAAGTTCTTAAGAAGTTCCTCATGAAACCAAAACGTTCGTAACAAGTTCTGCATGGAACCGAAAAGTTCGTAAGAAGTTCGTAACGAAGCACGATAGTCCAAATTGAATCCTCGTTTTTAAAGGTACTTGGAACGCACAAAAATGATCTATGCTACTTTTTTAGACTATTTATGTTCGTTCAGAAGTCCGATTCAAGCATTTACATTCAATTCTCTCGAGGACCTTTAACTCAGCCAAATGTGAACTTTTAATGCACAGGATTGAGCATCTATGAGACTTTTGGTTACTTGGGTTGTATGGGAAAGTTGAATATTTTGTACTGAAAAATCAACGAGCCTGCTAATGATTTTTGTGCCAATTTATAAAAGATTTAAAGGAAATTTTCCACTGAACAACTTTGTTGAAGACCGTCACTTCCTATCTAATTAGGAAAAAAAAAAAGTTATAAGCTGTTTAACTGGGGTATGCATAATAAATTCAATTGACATCACTGCTGCGGCCTAGCGAAGTATTGCGTGAAAAGTAGGCATTCAATACTTCACTAGGCACCAGGACAAAGTTGCTCAGCAGAAAATTTCCTTACCAGAGAATTAATAAATTGGCAAAAAACCATGAGCTCGGTTCGACAGAAGAAATAAACATTATGTTGATTTTTCAGTACAAAATATTTAATTTTCCCATACAAACCTAAAAGTCCAAATTTACTCATGTGAACGTTACTTAAAAATTCTGCAAAAAATCATGGATAAGTTTTGAACTAAAACAAAGCTTTTGAGACCCCAGGGTTTGAGAAATTCAAAAATGACTCCAAATCGACTCAGTCTATTGAAGTGGTCTTATACTGCATACATTTAGGGGTAAAACTGTTGCATAAAAATCTACCAATACGAACGAACGAACGAACGAATGATATAAGTTTCGAAAGACATATTCCTACGTGTGGAAACAACCAGTTTTCAAAACGCCACTTTCATTATAAAATCATTTATTTACAAGATCTAAGTGATTTTCCAACATCGTTTTGTAATCGTTAAATTATTTTCATATTAAATAAAAAATAACAAAAGAAACATTGCTTGAGATGGATATTCTTTTATAATTATTAACAGGTAATGGCTGAGCATCTTGGGAACGACGTTTGATGTCAGGCTTGTTTAATGGATGTTTCCTCTTTGATCGATGTTGAAAAAAGCTGACGATAATATTTTCGATGTAGAATAATTTCATACAATAAATTCTGCCTCTTCATCAAATGCCGGTCTTGATGGCATCTGAGTGGATTTGTAATATGAAAGTAGAAGATCAACTTCAAGATCAAGATCAAGCAAGCGTCGTTTCTTCAATCATTAGAAGACAAAATCATGAGCACGATACAAAACTTCAGGAAGATTATTAACTTCAACACAGCGCTTCAACTCATTAAGGCGAATTTCATTGAAAAAAATACAAAAATAGTACAGTGAGGATTGGAAGCAGGTCGGACTCGATTATCCGGAGACTCGATTATCCGGAGACTCGATTATCCGGAGACTCGATTATCCGGGATTCGATTATCCGGAATTTTAGACTCGATTATCCGGAGTTTTTTAAAAAAAAATTTTTTTTAATTTTTATTTTGATTTTTTAAATAATTTAGTACTATAATTCACGAAATAATATTTCTATCAGCTTTGGACGGAGTTAGGGGGGTCAGGGGCTAGTATAGTAGTTGTACTTTATATTAAAACTCGGTTATCCACAGTGTATTGTTCAAGATCAAACTCATTAACTCTATAGTACATCATATAAATATGTGGTCAAGCAAGAACGTAGCTAGGAACAGTAGGGGTAAGAATAAGAGCTGTCAATGTGTTTAACCCTCTACATCCCATGGTAGCACAAGTGATCCACAACATTAGCGTCTTTATCAAGTTTGTAAATCTACTATGATGCAGTCAATAATTGTATAAACTTCCTTGTGTACTCATTGTGCTTGTCTATAAGCCTTCTTGAAATTTAGATATAGTAACTATTTGAAAACAATCTAGCAACTATTGAAACAATCCAAAAACTTTTTTCAACGAAATACAACTTTTGAGGCCATGGGGAACAACTTTTGTTCAAGCAAACTACAAAAATTTTTTTGTTGTTCAAATATTTGAAAAAATCGTGGGAAGCAACGGTTTGATTATTTATTATCTAGTTTAATTTATTATCGATTGTCTTCGGTTGAAAATGAGTGGATTTTGAAAAGTATTTTAGTTTATTTACAAAGTATGATCAAATGTACAAACGTGAAAGTACATATATACTCAGTTAGCGTTAAAATGTTTGCTTTGAAAAATCACAAAATGTATGAGATATTATACTCCTGAATGTATGCACCACCAAAGACCATTTCTTGAAATACTTAAAAAGCAAAACGTTTGGAAATGATGCAACATTGGGATTGCAAACGAGGTCAAAATATCTGCTTAGTGAAAATGTATACACTGATTTTCTCGTTTGTTTGGATAACGTACCGATATTAAGCCTACCCGAGCAGACTTTGATGCCTGAATCGATAGCAAACAGTAACCAAAATAAGCTATCAATACCAAAATGATAGCACAATTCAGTATTACATTTTTTCCGATGGCAAAATTAGGTTTCATTAGAGCATCAATATGTCAAAAGATGATGCCGTACCAATACCTAAATAAGGCATTGAGACCAAAATGAAAGCACTGTTTGGTTTTGAATTTTCCTAGATAACAAAACGAGGCATCATTAAGGTTTCATTTATTATGATTGAGCGGAAAAGTGAAATCAAAATGATAGCATGATTTGGTATTCAATTTTCTGAGATATCAGATTTAATAAGGGGTTAAAAATTAAATCGAACTGAAAACAAACAGCAAATTTGTTCGTTTCAGGTCGAGTGCGCGCTTTTTTTTAGTGTTGATTTTTCAGTCATTGCAAAAATAGGCATCATCAAGGTATCATTAACAAAAATGGGTATGAGTATAATTCATTTTTATCCGTAAGAAAAACTATTTCCAATGAGCAGCCTCGAAAACTGCTTTTTTATTGAAACAGCAGCAATGAGTGTGAAGTTCTTATTTCTCATCATTTATCAGAAATTTCCAATACTTATACAAATAATACAAAAATAATAATATGGGAGAGTGGGGAATCATGGGCCACTTTTTTCTTTGTTCCATAACTACTTTATTATAAAAGATAAAATAAAAATTGAACGGTTTTCAACATTTTCAAGGCATCATTAGGCATTTTTTTAATTTTCCAAGTTGTGACTGTTTAAAAAAAAGCAAAATTTTTTGGATTTTGAAAAATTGTGGGGAATTGTGTGCCACCAAATCCAAATTGACCAAATAACATGCAAAGTTTATGAGTTGACACAAAACTGTGATTTCCTAATTCATTTCGTTGTTTAAAAGCAATTTCGGATTATGAAATAAAAAAAAGAGCTGTGTATGATCAAATGGATTCCAAAACCTGAATCGCGAACGTTTTGGCAAAATTCCTTATAAAGGATGGACAAAATATTTTTCATAATTCTTCATTTGGCATGAGGGAACTTTACAGATAGGGAAAACGTATTTTAAATTCCGAATGTGTGTAAAAACATAAAATCTACATATGTGGCCCACGATTCCCCACAAGCTATGATTGGCAAATTGGTTGCATTTGTACGAGTTATTGATGTTTCATCAAAAATTCCTTTTCCACATGAAAGAACATGACAAAACTAAGATCATAAACGTATGAGCATTTTTTTTTTTATGAACTTAAGGTTCCCCATCAATGAAATTAAGGGGTGCTTGTTTAGTTGTGTAAGTAATTTGTTTTTTTTTAACTTTTTTAAGCTTGATGAATAAAACATGAATATGATGCGTATTTAAGTCAGCTTCATATAAAAAAAAAATGCTTATGCAAAGCGACAACGATGACAATTGGATTGAGATTTTTATCTCAACATACATTTGACATATTCAGAGTGGCCCACGTTATCCCGCTCTCCCCTAATAATAATTATTATTAATAACTTCGTTTCACCTTTTACTTAATAAATCGTTGGAAAATGTTTAACAGGTTTATGCAAGAAACTGGATTTGTTTACACTTGGCGCATTGGTCCTTTGCAAAAATCGATACCGAATTCCTTTTACGATTACAAACCAAGAAGTAAGAATTTTGAGTTTACGGTGCACAATTTTGCAATCTATGCCTTTTTTTGCTAAACCTAACCATGCTTTAAATTTTTTAATCGTGTATAAGATTGCAAAACTTGTTATTGTTTTGATGAATGTTTTGTTGATAAAATTGGTGGTTGATTTTCCTGTATTCGGCTCAATAATTCTCTTAACTGATCATACGGTGATTATTTGTGTGATATTCATTCGTAAAATCTTTTCCCGGAACTAGGAGTAAACAGATTCGGCGGTACGAGAACAAAATCATTGCTGTGTCTCGTAAGTCGTGGATACAACAAGATAGTCGTGGATCCTGGCTAGTAAGGAAACCATATAATGGAATACGTTCTTCCAGCGGAACATCAATCATGCATCGACAAAGCATCGATAGTCAGCAGACTTTCAAAAGGTATGTATTTTGCTTTTCACACCAACCGTTAAAATCCTTCTTTTTGTTAATATCTAGCCAGTAAAGGATAACCATGATAGTTTTGTTTGCCTTATAGGTCGTTCGGACTACCTTATCGAAGCGCTCGAAGTAAGGAATCAATTATTTCGTCAGCTCAAAAATTGGATCCACTCGAATGCTTCAAGAAAAAATTTTTTCTGCAGAAATGTGGAACCAGCTGCAAGATTGATTTTCTACGGAATTAGACCAGATAAGGCGGATCCCAAGTACGCTTAAACGTAAAAGAAAGTTGCGGAACAACAGTTAAGCAGAATAACGACGATAATATACAACACTTTCCGAAAAACAAATAGACGGGAAACGATTCTACAATTTTGAACAGGCTGCCCCAACTTTATTTTGTACAGCTACGAAGTTAAAGATAATATTTCGGATCAAAACATATGCAACAGGTATTGCAGAGAATTTAATATTGATTAATAGCTTCTAATCATTACGTTGCTTGTCTCGTATATGTATAGTTTACATGTTTTTTGTTAGATTAGGAGTACCTGTACAGTTCCATTAATGCAAAAGTAATGTCTCGATTACAATTTAAAAAGTGATCCAACAGAGGATACCAATTCAATTTAGCCTTGAAGAACAATTGTTTGAATACTTTTAAACTTACCCTCTAAATAAACACGAAATAACAGACTCAGAAAACACAGTTATTAACTGGCGCATTTTTTCGTCTAATCTTCGAAGACCTAATCAAAGTTAGGAAAAATACTCCCGGCGTAAACGATTTTCGTAAGATAACTCTCAATTATACCTACATTATTTGTGTAAGTGCAGGCGGGTTTCTAAGAACGTTGATTTAACTCACACTGAATGTAAAACAACTGAATTTTGACATACATATTATATGTATCAAAAAGTCATAGGACAAATTGTACGATTTAATGATGAACGACTCATTTGGGATAAATTACGATTAAGCATTTAATATTGTTAAAAAATAAAACTGAAAAATATCCAATTTACAAACAGGTTGTATTGTATACTTAATGTATTAGATGTACTTGGATATCAACCTGTTTTCAAAACCAGGTGGCAAAGATCGAAAGAACTCCCACACACAATTTCGTATTTTATATGAGGCGCTTGGGATCAGAGGAGTGCAAGTGCCTAAATGATAGTGAAGGTGCTCGATTTTTTCATATATTTTTCGAATTCGAGCAGTTTTAATTCAATCGAAAGAGTGATAAAAAAAAATTATAAAAAATCTAGGTTTCGCACCAGATGTACATTGGAACATGAAGAATCGTTAGGTATACTTAACTCAAAATTGATGATTTTGGCACTTGCACCCCTCTGATCCTGAGGGCCTCATATATGATGAAAATCGCCTTTAATTATGCAACACAAAAGGAGTGGATATAATATTAAAGCACTCAAGATTCAGACATATAACGAAATTTAAACGCCAAAATGTATATACTTTGGGAAGAATGACCCTGGTTTTTAAAACTCCACACCAACGATCGTGGAGGTTAATCTTTTGTTTTCATAGAAAGTTTATTAAAAAAATCAATAATAATATATTGTTTTGAAATTCGTCATTATGATTAGTTTTCATGCAATTCGGGTTCAACGATTCGAGGTGGATGTGAGTAGTCAAATCAACTAAGCTAAACAAATGACCCTAGTTTTTAAACTCCCTTGAAAAAAAGATGTTTATACCGTATTTCACGGTGAGTAAAAGGCAGTTTTTTGCCGAAAGTTTCAGGCCGAAGATAAGGATGCGTTTTTTTTTTGGGAATATCCAACCTATAGGATGATTCATCCCTATATAGGCATGAGAATGCGTGCTTTACGACCCTTTGTGCTTCAATTTTCATACTTTTTACAACAATTTTGCTAAAAATGCATGTGCGTGTTATACTCTGGTGCGTGGTATACTTCGCTAAATATGGTGCATTTAGCTATCATGCGCTGAATGTTGAATTTAGTATCATTCTGCTCGAACAATGTCGGCACAGTGCCAACATTGGGGTATCGTTTTCGATTGGAAGATAGCACAGTGGGGCCAAGTTTTGGTTTCGCATGACGTGTTTTGTTACCTCGTTTAAAAAGAATTTTGAAAGCACAACGATGCCAAATTTTGGCTGTAAACTATGCCTTAAAGTGGCATCATTATGCTCTCGATAATTGTTTTGAAACGTTGGCTAAACGAGGCATCATTAAGGTTTCAATGAAACCTACACTTGGTATAAACAAGGTATCCATATATGAAAAGTAAGACCCAAATTTTGGCATTGTACCACCTTTATTCGGGCAAAATGATACCTCATTTTACTTTCAAGGCATGATAGCAAAATTAGGTATATTTTTGAAATAAAAGTCTGCTCGGGTACCCCCTTTCTGAACGTTAAAAAAAAGTAGTTCAAAATGTGTCTTTTATATTATATTTCAGTTTCTTCCAAAATGTTGATTAAATACACAAATTACACCGTTCAGAATTTATCAAGAGTTGGATGAACTGGGGCTATCAGAAATATCCGAAAAGTTTGAATACATGTTTAAATATAAATATCTACACTAAGCATTCCAGATAAACCGGTTTTATCCGAGTTTGCCCGGTTTTTTAAGGAAAAAATGGGAAAAGCCAGACTCAGCTCGGTTGCTCGGATGTCTTGGAAAAGGCCTGAATTTTGCTCGGATTTATCCTAAATATAAGCCAAATGCAAAACAAAACCTCAAATTTTGTTAACATAATAAAATATGTTCGCGTCACACAACAAAACTATTTTAGCTTGTTTCATCGAAATAAACTTGCGAACAGTTTTAAGAATTGTACTGTTAGATTTTAACTTCGCTGATGTGCCAAGATAAATATAACTTTTCATGTGTTCATCTTTTCTCTTGAATTTTTATAAGAAAAATCGGGATTTTTACCGGAATTTCTCGAATTTTTTAGTTGAATATTTTGAAACCCAATGCTTGGATGTTGCCTGATTTTTGTTTGAAAATTCTCGGATTTACCCGGCCCAGATACATCCCACAAAAATCTGGAAAGCTTATTCTATATTATTTTATAATGAAAAATTTAAATTCACAGCGATTCTCACTAATATGTCAGGAATTATCAAGATCATATCTACAAACATTTATTTTAAATTGAAATATAACTTTCCCTAGAAATAAAAAAAAAACTTTTAAAATTTAAAAATTAAATTCAATATACCTACCTACGGATAAAATCAATTTGAGCTTATTACTGATCTAGCTAGAATTGTTATCTTGATCACTAAGTTTACCAAAAGCAGTTTTATTACAATTGAGAATATGTAGTAAGAATGTGACACTTTTTAATCAACAACTTGGGCTGGCAACCCCGCACTGTCCTCCAAAGGACTTAAGAGTGAATAAAAAACAACGACACACAAAAAAAGCAAGAAACTACAAACAACGACGTCTGACAAGAGTGAATTTTCCCTTCAACGAGGATACACATTATTTCTCCCTCACTATTTATCTCGATCCTGATCCCAAATTCACGCACGCACTCACTCACTCACAGCCTCCAACACACACATCCGATTCCGATTCCGAATCCCTTCACAGCATTTGACGACGCTCCTAACTTTTCTAGAGTGACGATGGTTAGTTTCTACTCCACCGAAAAAAGGATATCCGTCGTCTCTCCGCGCTGGAATCGTGTCAGCATCCAGCATCCAGCATCCAACTTCCAGCCAACCTACTAACTAACAGCACTGCCGTTTTCTTTGGAACGGAAAAGGATCCAACCATCGTAGCTTCTTTTTTTCTTCTTCCTTTCCGTATCCTTCCGCTGCTCCTTCCAGCACACTTTCACGTTCACGTTCAAGTTCCGACGAATGTTTCGTTGTATAGGAAGGGCGTCACCACACACGTATATTTTGCATTTTTTGGGCGAAGGCGAAAATTTTGTGTAATATTTTTGGAGAATATTTCCAATTTTAAAACCATCGAGTCCAAGACATCGGAAATGATTCCCCAAATAGGCTAATGATTTCACACCCGAGCACTTACGCTGCTTCAAGAGACAAAAAATTTTCAAAGTCTGTTGTCGAATTATATAAAGGTCTCCAAATTCACTTTTCTAGAAAAAAAATTGTCGTTCGTGTACGAATATTATCACCAGTCGAGTTGTAACACTAAAATTTTCACTAAAACCGTTCTCTATTTCGTGGCGAGTTTTCTGGCAAAATTCTTCCACCGGATGGGAAACTCCCTCCCGAAGATTTGTCGCAGCTAGAATCCACACACTACAGACAGATCCTGCGATCGGCACAAAACGGTGTTAATAAAAGGTTATCCTTCCAAAAGTCAAAATTTCAAAAAAATCTTTCTTCAAAAAAACACTTCCGTCCGTCCGTTCGTTACAAAATAATTCGGCTATCATATCTTCTTCTACACAGGTTCACATCCGACGTTCCGCGCGAGTCCATCCAAAATTCCGTCCCTATCGTTCGAGAGTCGCGAGAGCAATCTGTGCCAGCCAGCAGCAGCAGTAGTGGCCAGAAAAATATTCGTCCCATCATCATCCATCCCATCCAACAACAACGAACGGGGCCAACTTTTTCCACCTCACCTGTGTTTGTGTGAGTGAGCGACATTTTGATCCCTCCAACATCCTCCAACTCTCCACGGCGCGAGAGCTTTCTCACAAATTCAATTGGGATAACAAGTTCTGAGGGGGGCAAACTGGGCAGGACAGGCGAGGCTGTTCGATTTGGTTTGGTTGATGGATGCTGTGTCGCCGAGTCGTCTGATCTGATGTCGGTCGGTGGGACACTTCCATCCAAATCGAATCACCAACGATGGATTCCGAAAACCCTCATTCTTACCTCGATCTTCTCAAGCTCCGAAGCTTGCAGAAAAAAAAAAATAACGATGTTTTAAAGTGAGTTTTTGAGAAAAAAGATTCCCAACTGCTTAGAGGTTGGCTTGGTGAGGCCCACATACATATTGTTATAAGTAATTTACACTTATTTTGAAACAATGGGGAATCATAGTTACGATATTCGTAAGATATAAGACCCTCCGAATTTCTTAAAAGAAATCATGAGTCAAACGTTGTGGAAAAATGTACCGTGAAAAAAGACGAGGCGAAATAGTTTTCAGACCATTGTTGTAATATTTATAACTGTAAAATTCGGACCCTTTATCCCACGATTTCCTTGAATCGGTCTATTTTGTGAACCTTATCGATTTAAAATGAATGAAAAAAACGCAGAAAGGAAGCGTGTACTGTTAGGTAATTTTTTGCTTTTCGAATATTTTCTGTGAAATTTTCCCAATTCCCAGTAAGTACCTAACACTTATATTTGTGTCATTGTTACGTACATATATACCTAAATCCAGGAGCAAAAAGAGGCAAAGAAATATAAAATTTTACATTCTAGATTTCCTACGAAAACTGACAGCATAATTGCCCTGGGATCAATTAAAATTGAACTTTTAGGTTTGTATGGGAAAGTTGAATATTTTGCCCTGAAATCATGGTTTTTAGTAAATTTATAAATTCTTTGAAGGAAATTCTCCGCTGAACAACTTTGTCGAAGACCGTTACTTCGTATCGTATCTTATAAGACAAAAAAAAATATTAAAGGGCGAACACGAAATTATTGCGACACCGAAAATACCATACCAATTTTCTTATGTTTAGAATCAAACCAAAACTTCAGGGTAGTTTTATACATACATTTAATTCAAAAATCAAAATAAAAATAAGTAGATGGAGCCTTGAGTGCAAAATTGAACGCATTTTCGCTCGATGTCCTCCATCAAAGTCTTTACAGTGTCATCCGGTACCAGTTTTTCAATTTTTTTTCCATTTTCTTAACATGTTTTTCTCGTCTTTGAATGTCTTCTTGCTCTTCCGAAGTTCCCGCTATATTATTGCCCAGTACTGCTCCTCCGGGCACAGTTCCGGACATATCTTTTGGAACAAAATGGACAGAATTGGCCTCATACTACTCCAGGACAATTTTAGAATAGTGGCCTTAAGCCAAATCTGGCCAAAATAGCGGAGCTTCATCGTGCTTCTGCAAGAACGGAAAAAGACGCTTCTCGAGGCACTCAGATTTGTAGATCTCGCCATTTACTGTGCCCTTTGTCACGAAAGGCTCACTCCTCAGTCCACAAGAGCAGATGGCCTGCCAAACAAGATATTTGGAGGCGAACTTCGACATTTTCTTCTTCTTAAATTTGTCGTCCACATCAAACTTGCTCTTGCCGGTGAAAAACTTCAACCTCGGAATTTGCTTAAAATCGGCTTTTATATACGTTTCGTCGTCCATCACACAACAGCCATATTTTGTTAGCATCTTCTCGTAGAGCTTCAGTTCCGGAGTTTTAGCCGTCGATTTTTGGCGCTCATCGCGATTTGGGAAGTTCTCTACCTTGTATGTACACTGCCGGTCAAAAGTTTGGGATCACTCGCTAAAAACATGCAAATTTTGATCGTTCATATCTCAGCCGTCTTAGGACATATTGCAAATCTTCCGATCTCATTTGAAAGATATTAAGCAATAGCTATTCTGGAGGTATTTTGCCCAGAAATAATGTTTTAATTTTACACCTAAAACTTAACCTAAAGTTACAACATTTTCAAAAAATCGCACTCAATACTCAAAGCCGATCCTCTCGCGATAGGAAATTTCAAAATTTGAGTAGCATTTGAATCCTTATTCTATTCTTCTCAAAACACAATCGAAAAACTTTGAGCTAAAATTTATAAATGTACTTTTAATTAATAAAATAGACAATTAAGTTATCGTCCAAAAGTTTGGGATCACCCCTGGTATGGTGTATCGGCCAAAATTTTGGGCTGTTTGGGGCGTTCATATCTTTCTCATCTAACATCGTATTGCAGATCTGAAGGGTACATTTGAAAGCTTAAGAATTGTCGTTTTTTTTATAAATTCATACAAAAATTATATTTTAAAGTGATAACCATAAAAAATTAACTGAAATTAATTGTTTTTTTTTAAACTTACACTTATGATTCTAAATTTTTTATGGTTATGGATTTGAAATATAATTTTTTAACGAATTTATGAAAAAACAACAATTCTTAAGCTTTCAAATGCACCTTTCAGATCTGCAATACGATGTTAGATGAGAAAGATATGAATGAGTTAAATTTGCATGTTTTTAAAAGAATGATCCCAAACTTTTGACCGATACACCATACTAGGGGTGATCCCAAACTTTTGGACGATAACTAAAGTGTCTATTTTATTAATTAAAAGTACATTCTTAAATTTTTGCACATAAATTTTTGATTGTGTTTTGAGAAGTATAGAATAAGGATTCTAATGCAACTCAAATTTTGAAATTTGGTCCACCCTATCCCGAGATGATCGGCTTTGAATATCGAGTGCGATTTTTAGAAAATGTTCTAACCTTAGGTTAAGTTTTAGGTGCAAAACTAAAACATTATTTCTGGGCAAAATACCTCCGAAATAGCTATTGCTCATTATCTTTCAAATAAGATCAGAAGATTTGCAATATGTCCTAAGACGGCTGAGATATGAACGATCAAAATTTGCATGTTTTTTAGTGGGTGATCCCAAACTTTTGGCCGGCAGTGTATGTACACCCAAAATTCAGCCTCTGTGCCAATGGCGTGTAGTCAATTACATAGCATCATCGGTACAAGAAGATAACGCGACCGGTGCTGATTCGATTTGCTCCCACCGGCATTAACCTCCCAAGTTAACCGAATTGCGTATGTCTGAAAGAAACAAAATAAAAACGAATTCACGTCCCTCCCTATCGCATCACAAGACGAAGAAGGATAGAAATAAATACCGGCCTACACCAGGCAGCCAGCGAACCGAGCACTGTGCGTGTGTAGCAAAAGCAACAACAAACATATTCCTTCAATTCAATCTGCCGGCAAACGCGTGTGTAGCAAAAGCAACAACAAAAATATTCCTTCAATTCAATCCACCGGCAAACAACCACGGCCAAGCTGTGCGTGTGTATGTAGTAAAAGCAACAAAAAAAACATTGTTTCAATTCAATCCACTCAATCCACCAGCAAACAACAACGGCTAAGCTGTGCGTGTGTATGTAGCAAAATCAACAACAAAAACATTCCTTCAATTTAAAGGCAAAGAATTACCGGCCAAGCTGCCCGGCTTTAGCAGCTGTGTATATGTAGCGTGTGTATGTAATAGCAGGCAGTAAGCAAAGCACAGTTCTCATTCAATGGGTTTCCCGTTTCCCGTTCCCCTTCCCGTTTCCATCCAAAACAAAGGAATACCTTGAAAGGAGGCCAAACGCCGGGAAACCTCCGTCGTGCGTTATTTTTTTGTGATTGATCGGTGGCAGAAAGCCTATGACAAATATTCCTCGTCTTGCATGAAGCTCGAATAGTACACTGGTTAAGATGTCGGACTGGCAAGACGATGTAAATGGTGATTTGAGTTCGAATCTCCCCAAGGCGCTGTGGTTATTATTTTTATTTTCTTGTTTCTGGGATGGATTATCCAATAGGAACGAAATCCCATAAAATGTTTTTTTTTGTTTCGCTTGAATGTAGTGGTCATGAATAATTTTGGTTGGAAGCCGAGTCCTTATGCCAGTTACGGTTTTTCAAACATACCGTCTTCGGCACAGTGCACATTTCAGAGCATTATCGGCACAGAGATTTGCTAAAAAGGCATTGGATTTCTGCAACCTCTTCTATGGGTGTAGTCCAGCTCTTTGCATTCTGGACGTAGCTCTGCGACATGCCGATCTTTTTAGCCAAATCACTGCTTGAGACATTGGTATTTGCTTTAATCATCCGCTTCACCTTTCCCTCCGTCTTTTTGTTCTCCGGTCCCGGTTTTCTTCTAGCTCCTTTGCCGTGGTTCAACGTCAACTGCTTCTGGAACCGCTTCAACACATTGAAGACGGTTGAATTGTGAATGTTCAATATTTTTCCCAACTGCCGGTGCGACAGGTCAGAAAATTCCAGGTGTTTGGAAAGAATTTGTTTTCTAGACTTGCGTTGGTTCACCTCCATTTTCGTTGAATCGAAAAACACGACTTTGAGTTTGACAGCATGTAAACAATACACATCAATGAGAAATTGTGTAAAAATGGTTGATTTTTTCCCAATGGTAAAAAAGTTATGCCCTGTTGAATGTGTCGCAATAATTTCGTGTTCGCACTTTAGCCTTTTAACAGGGGTAGGTATGTTTTTTGGCATTGGGTGCAACTTCAAAAATATTCGAAAAGTCTCTTAAGAACCAAATATGAAGGAGCATAACGATATTGCAAATACGTTGAATAAAAAAGAAATCGCAATACTTTTAATGATTGATTTTGCAAAAGCTTTTGATCGTGTTTCCCATTCTAAACTTATTAGTAAGCTGATTTCTAAATATAACTTTTCTAGAACAGCTGTTGAAATGGTACAGTCATATCTGCAGTGTCGGTCACAATCGGTTCATTCAGTGGATGCTTTTCTAACTTTTCTTCCATTGAATCAGGAGTTCCTCACGGATCAATTTTAGGACCGATTTTTTTCTCTCTTTTGATTAACGATTTACCTTCTGTCTTGGAACACTGCTCTGTTCATCTTTTTGCAGATGATATCCAAATATATCTTTGTGGTAAAAGAACATCTGATTTAAATGTGTTTTATGCTCAAATTAATCACGATCCAGCTAAACTGATCGAATGGTCCAATGAAAACCTTTTACCAATCAATCCTGCAAAAACTAAAGTATTTCGGAAGACAGCTGACCCCTTTGATTTACCTATACCACTTATACTAGATGATGCTACTGTTCAGTTTGCTGATCATGCTGAAAACTTTGGTGTTATTTTCGACAAAGATCTTTCCTGGAACAGACATGTAAACGCTCAATGCTGTAAGATTTATGGTGCGATTAAAAGATTAAACCTAACAACAAGTGATTTAGATGTAGCCACAAAACTGAAAGTTTTCAAGACATATGTCTATCCTAAGGTTGCCAGAATTTTTTTATCACGTGTTCGATCCGGACAAACCGGGCAAATTTTTAGAAAAACCTGGCAATGTCCGGACATTTGATTTTATAAAAGACTATCATGAATCCGGGCAATAACCGGGCATTTTTTAAAACCCAGGATTTACTCAACAAAAATCAAGAAAAAAAAATTGAAAAAAAATTTATTTTCATCAAAATTCATCGACAGATTTTGAATCGTATTTGAGGCTTCCAAAAAACTTTCATGATTATTTTTATAAAACTTTTTGTTTGTTTTTGTTTGATTTGCCAATTAAAGTGGATAAATCCGTGCAAAATCCGGCCATTTTTCAATGAAATCCGGGCAACCGGGCCATGCCGGACTGTTCCCAAATTTTGTTATAAATATCCGGGCAATCCCGGATAAAACCGGGCAATCTGGCAACCTTAGTCTATCCCCTGTTTATTTACAATGATTTTATTTATTCTAATTCTCTAGAAAGATCTGTAAATAGATTACGCATAGCCCTTAACTCCTGTGTACGCTATGTCTTCAACTGATCACGTTTTTCTCGGATTTTTGCACCTTCAAAAGCTGCTCATTGGCTGTTCTTTCAATAACTTATACAAGTATAGATCCTGCATGGTAATGCACCGATCTATCAACTCTCGAAAGACACAGAGCCTCTAAGAAATTCGCGCACTGGAAATATTTTAATACTGTCACGTAGTTCTTCCTATTACAGTAGATCCTTTTTCGTCCGAGCTACTCTGAGTTGGAACAACCTTCCCACTTCTTTAAAACCAATTCAAAAGAAAAAAGAATTTAAAAGGAGTTTGCTAGACGATAACATTCAGTAAGAACGACATCAATTAAGTTTCGAGTTTGGAATATGGAACGAATAGTCTTTAAGTTAATAAATAGAAATAACGCACATCCACCATATTGTAAAAACTTTTAAGGTTAAAATCTTACGTTACATGTATAAAATTTAGGCCCCAGGGTTTGAGAAATTCAAAAATTACCCCAAATCGACTCAGTCTATTGCACAATGTCACAGAAAAAATGGCCCATCTCATCGAAGCACAGTACATGAAATTTTAAGCCATTGCAATTTCATAAAACGATTTGAAAGGTTTTAAATACCTAAAAACATTTCAAACGGGCCATTTACAGATGAGAAGATATTAAGAAGCGACCTGTTTTGAGCCATATTATCGCTAAGAAGATTATGTCTTTTTATAGAATCATTGCTTTAAATCTCACACAACTGAATGATGATCGATTTTATTTAAATAGTGCTTAAAATTTAAGATCGATCGACATATGTACAGTTGCGTTCAAAAAAGAATGAAATCGCGTGAAGTTGCGCACCAACTTCCAACTTTGACAAGCTGCCATTTCTCTCTCGGTTTATATTTTTTCATGAAAATTTCACACAACATAGTTTAACTATTCAACTATTACTTCACAAAATGTGAAGTCTTTACAATGACGGGAAACAAAGATACAGCTATTCCCGTAAAAAAGGGAAATTTGGAATTGTTTCACTAAATTTGCTTTATCTTTGACAATTTTCATTGAAAAATCATGAAATTTGGTCCAAAGATGTAAAAATGTTTGATCTACAACCAGGCCAAGTTTCGTCAAAATCGATTAACGTGATCAAAAATGGTGCCGGGTTGAAGATGAGGTTCATTATCGCCCAGCAGACGATTTCATTCTATTTTGGACGGATGTTTGTATGGAAAACATCGTAGTCCATGTATTCTTGGTTTTTTCTTTCACATAACCAAAATTTATCACAATGATTGTTGTAAATTGCTAAAAACTTCATTCTTACTTTGTTTAGAAACAGAAATTTTTCTTCAAAAAGAAAAAAAGGCTTCAAATTTTATGGAGTGTTAGTTGGATAGTTAAAATATGTTGTGTGAAATTTTCATGAAAAAATATAAAACGAGAGAGAAATGGCAGCTTGTCAAAGTTGGAAGTGGGTGCGCAACTTCACGAGATTTCATTCTTTTTTGAACGCAACTGTATGAAAAAGTTATTCTGTTTTGTAAAAGAATTTATTTTTGCAAAAATTTTATTAGCCTAGGTTGATTTACTAATCACATCCACCTTAAGAGCTCTTAAAACAACGCTGATCTCTAAAACAGCATTTTGTACTGTAAATTTGAAATTTGAATTGAAATAATGATTCTGTATATTTGATTCTCAAAATAAGTTTGTACACAAAGTTAAATGTTTTATTTTGAATTCCGATTTATCCAATTATCAAAGCAATTCTATTTATGCTAATAATTGAAATTAAATTGTACAAGCTTCTGTGATTGTGTAATATTCGGAAAAAGGTGATATAAGGTAAAAGATAAAAGAACAAATTTTACTCGTTCTTTCAACAATATGTGGCCCAGTAGGATTAGGTTAGAAAAAAGGTTATTCCACGTAAACAACGAATGTTAATCTTATTGTATTCGAGATCCGGTTACTGAATCCCTCAATCATCTTCATTCAAACTACTTATTCATCCCAATTGCAACTAATTTGATTTGCTGAACTTCTAATGTACTTTTTAGGTTTTTCGGCGCTGAAGTTCAAGATACATAGAGAAAAAAATAGGAGAAACCGTTGCTCTGGAAAGCACGTGGTAGTGAAACTTTGCTCTAATCGAACTACCCCACTCAGGAAAGGCGAGACCTTTTCGACCTGGGCCCAAGGAGCGGAGAAGGAAACCGGGAGGCGGAATAATGTATAGGATGCTGCCGATACACACTCGTACAGCACCACGCTGCTGTCCTTTGATATTCTCACCGTGTGTTCCCGAAGAAAGATGAAGAGTTAGTCGAGAAGCGTGCCTCATCAATCAATCGTCAACGACGACAAAAAAGGTTCTTCTGCTGGCACGAGCTCAAAGGAACTTTTCTTTCCCTCAACACTGGGAAATGGTATTCTGGCTGGAGGATGAACCACCAGCCCACAGAAGTGTTGTCCCGACAGGGCCGTAAAAAGTTAAAAAAAAAAAAATCTTACCTAGAAATAGGGCAGCCGATATCATTTTGGCAATGACTGACACTGCTGGCCAAATGGGGACAAGAGAAAAGCGGTTTAAAGAATTTTCGCTACTAAGAACAGTGAACAAAATTAGTCTCCCATGGCACGTTAGAGCTATTTTTGAGCCCAAACAGCTAAATGTGAAAAGGATAAAAGTAAAATCTAAACATATTTTTAACATTTCTTTTGTCTTAAACATTATCCTATTTCTGAAGAGTCATTTTTGAACATCCTTCATTTACAGTATGGCCCATTAATAAATGCGAAATAGTTAAAGCAGTCTGTTTTGAAATGAACCCGAGAATATTATTTTCCAACAAGATGGAGCCTATGCCATACTTCAAAACGGACTCAAACCTTGCTGGAGAAGAATATGAAGTTTTTGACGAAGGATCTTTGGCCTTCGAGCAGTCCGGATTTGAAAACTCTCGACTATTATGATATGGGTGTATGTTCAAGCATCTGATAGCAGACATTTGGACAATTTCAAAATGATAGTTTTTAAAAAAAAATCTGTTCCGCAGTTTTGAATTTATAACCAAAAAAATAATCCAGGTCTATATGACCCTAACTTGCTAATTGTCATTGTTTTTGTGCTGGATGACTCTGGTAACCCTATTTAAAAAAATCTAAATATGAGAAAGTGTAGAGCTCCTCATTCAGAAAAAGTCAGAAAATTTCATGTTTCTAGCTTAACCGTTCCTGCGATGTCGCTTCGAGAAAGTACAGTTAGGGTCATATAGATCCTAACCGCAAAAGAAGGTTAAACAATTAAAACTGTCCAAAAACAATTTTGTTTATTTGGCATAAATTGCTTAGCTAGAGGTCAAAAATTTATTTCCATTGACAAACTTTTTTTTCTCAACAGATTCATACTACATTCAGTAGAGAGGCATGACATCATTTTTACAGTTCTATTTAAAAAAAAAACACACAAATAATCCTGTGTTTTATTAAGTTCATCAAAATATGTTCCAAATTAAATTTCTAATAAAACATATGGAATCTCAAAATGAAGATTTTTAGCATACTCGGTCGATCGGGACCTTTTTTCCATTCGGCAGAAAACAACACAAATTGAGAACCATGGCAACGTAAACTTTACTACACGGAGAAAAGTTGTAGTAGGCTGAAATTTTTACGTTGAAAATAATACATAAACAAAATTTTCTGCGTGGTCATAGGAATGCAAATTCAAACGCTAACATTTTGTAGTTAAGACGCGAACCTGCGGTTGATGAAAAGAATGTTCAGAACTGAATCAGTTTCTCGATGCTTGAAATTCTCTTTAGACACTTTGTATATACCGTAAAACGGGGTAAGGTTGATCACTTTTTTCAATATTTCTCGATTTTTTTTCTGTTAAGGGGAATGTGGCACGTTTCATATTTTTAAAACCAGTACTGGGCTCCTATGAACGTAAATCATGGTTGCGGAAATTTATTAGACTTCTTTACTACTGATTCAAAAATCGATTTCGTCTTTGTTAAGAATTTGATGCTTTGGGGTAACATTGATCAGTCTCTATTTTGACGGTTTTACCGAGTTTTTTTTTCAAAATATTTTCAAATGCTAGTAATTGATAAACTAAAGCAGTTCGGAACAAATTTAAATGATATAAAAACAATTTTGAAACATTACAAAATTGATCACAACACTTCCGGTGGCTCAAAGGTACTAAACTTAGAACTTTTTGTCCAGTGAATTATGAATTATAAAATGCTGAATTTCGGTGTTTCTTGGTTTAGATTTCTTCGTGGTCCAAAAGAAACAACATCGCGTTTCTCGATGTGGTAAGGCCGATTCATCAAAATGTGGTAAGCCGATAAAATTAAATCGATAGATGGACAATGAGGCTGCATATATTAAGGGGCTACATTTTTTTAAAATTACTTATAAATCTTTACCTACAAAAAAAAATTGGCTTTCATTTAATTCTCTAGGCCCTCGCACAATTCCCCTTCAATTTTTTCCTTCAAACTTTACCATTTGATAGGGTTTTTAGCCTCTTGTCCTAGGTTCTCTTGGAAAACGTCCCTTTTTTTAAACATCAAAAATTTACCTAAAAAAAACAACGAAAACTACACTAAAACTATTAATTTAGTAAGGGAAAAAACTCAACTAACACATAATTCAACCTGCTGCTTCCAAACGCTTTGATTTCATCAGGAAGGGTGTTTGTTTGCGAGCCTTCGAAAAATTGATATTTCAAGATTTTGAAACTACATTTTGACTTACATTTGAAATTTTCTAAAATAAACTAAGTTTTTCCCAATTGGAAAATCAACATGTTTGTTTTAAACGTAGAAAATGGTTTTGAGATATTTTAACTTTTATTGATCAAAGCTACCCCGGTGATCAATGTTACCTCATTTTACGGTACCCTTCATACCACCGGGGGTCAAATGACCCCTAACACTTTTTCCACATACCTTTTTCGAAATCAACAAACTAAAAAAAATAACGAAAAAATACGTGCAATTTGAAAATTGAAATAGTTTGAGAAATATTTGCGAAAAAAAGAAATTATAAAAGGAGTTATAGTCATTTGAAGATTGGAAAATGTCATTTGACCTCCACCGGTACGTTTAGTGTTAGTAGTAAGAACTTTCCACAGGAGGAGGTGCTAAAGTGCATGTCCTTTCTGAAGTATATGAAGCATGCAACAGGCCGGGAATTGTTTCTATGAAGTTTGAAGGCCCTTTTCCTACTTGAAAGGAGAGCCACCATACAAATTATAGATTGAGTTAAGTAAAACTCAGATTTTTCGTAGGAAATTTCCGACAAATTTAGTGGGTACATGTTCTTTGTGAAGAGAAGAAACCTTTTTGTTAAGTAAGCTATGTGGATCAATTCATTTCAGGAGCATAATCGATTAAAAACTGTCGAATTCATACTAATTAACATTAATAAACGGATCAAAATGTACTTATATAGAAAACATTATGCGAGTTTTTTTCACAGACTGAGCATGCTTAGTGAGCTATTAGATTTCGAAAAAAGAGCGCCTATTAGAGGCCACTGCACTGTTTGCAACATGGATAATTCCACGCAAGATAGATAGATGAAAAGGTATAACATTGCGCTTAACCTCAATTGACGTTAATATTGTAATAAGTATCAGTCGCATTCTTTGAAATGATTTGTGTGGTAATTAGCAAAATTTATATTCAAAACCTTTCAATCGTCTTACTACGAGAAAGTTTTTCTTTGGAAATTTAGCAGTATTACAGCAAAATATTCGAATTCCGGGAAGCATTTTTATCAAATGTAAGTTTGAAAACATGCTTAAAAAAAGGACTTGTTTCAACTTGTAATGAATGTTACTTTATTTTAGATTCTACAAAATTGAAAAAAATAGTTATAAGAAATTTTGCAAAAAAATATTTTTTAAGTTTCATATAAAAAAATTCACATAGAACAATTTTTTTCCTTCAGCATAAGCGTTCAATGCATTGTAAATACTTTCGTGAACATTTTTATTTTTTTGCCTAATTTTAAAATCAGTAGTTTTTCTAGAAAACTAATATTATTAAAAAATTCTAAACATTTCTGTGGAATTTCTATAACTATTTTTGGTTGGTTTACTCGTTTACTGCAAGCAACGGAGTAGTATACCTAAAGAATATAGCTACCCTGAACTTCACGTGTATTATTCCGTGTTTATATTTGAAGCCATGTTAACGATGTTGCATAGATTAAGGGGTATTTCCGTCATCCCGAATAAGAATATCTTCAAAACTATTTAGAACCTGCCTGAATGCACAATGAAAGCTAAAAAAACCGAAATAATGCGTCAGCATTTAAAGAAAGTTTGATTTA
>NC_073691.1:216139088-216153526 GCF_029784155.1 Uranotaenia lowii
TCCTAGGTTCTCTTGGAAAACGTCCCTTTTTTTAAACATCAAAAATTTACCTAAAAAAAACAACGAAAACTACACTAAAACTATTAATTTAGTAAGGGAAAAAACTCAACTAACACATAATTCAACCTGCTGCTTCCAAACGCTTTGATTTCATCAGGAAGGGTGTTTGTTTGCGAGCCTTCGAAAAATTGATATTTCAAGATTTTGAAACTACATTTTGACTTACATTTGAAATTTTCTAAAATAAACTAAGTTTTTCCCAATTGGAAAATCAACATGTTTGTTTTAAACGTAGAAAATGGTTTTGAGATATTTTAACTTTTATTGATCAAAGCTACCCCGGTGATCAATGTTACCTCATTTTACGGTACCCTTCATACCACCGGGGGTCAAATGACCCCTAACACTTTTTCCACATACCTTTTTCGAAATCAACAAACTAAAGAAAATAACGAAAAAATACGTGCAATTTGAAAATTGAAATAGTTTGAGAAATATTTGCGAAAAAAAGAAATTATAAAAGGAGTTATAGTCATTTGAAGATTGGAAAATGTCATTTGACCTCCACCGGTACGTTTAGTGCTAGTAGTAAGAACTTTCCACAGGAGGAGGTGCTAAAGTGCATGTCCTTTCTGAAGTATATGAAGCATGCAACAGGCCGGGAATTGTTTCTATGAAGTTTGAAGGCCCTTTTCCTACTTGAAAGGAGAGCCACCATACAAATTATAGATTGAGTTAAGTAAAACTCAGATTTTTCGTAGGAAATTTCCGACAAATTTAGTGGGTACATGTTCTTTGTGAAGAGAAGAAACCTTTTTGTTAAGTAAGCTATGTGGATCAATTCATTTCAGGAGCATAATCGATTAAAAACTGTCGAATTCATACTAATTAACATTAATAAACGGATCAAAATGTACTTATATAGAAAACATTATGCGGGTTTTTTTCACAGACTGAGCATGCTTAGTGAGCTACTAGATTTCGAAAAAAGAGCGCCTATTAGAGGCCACTGCACTGTTTGCAACATGGATAATTCCACGCAAGATAGATAGATGAAAAGGTATAACATTGCGCTTAACCTCAATTGACGTTAATATTGTAATAAGTATCAGTCGCATTCTTTGAAATGATTTGTGTGGTAATTAGCAAAATTTATATTCAAAACCTTTCAATCGTCTTACTACGAGAAAGTTTTTCTTTGGAAATTTAGCAGTATTACAGCAAAATATTCGAATTCCGGGAAGCATTTTTATCAAATGTAAGTTTGAAAACATGCTTAAAAAAAGGACTTGTTTCAACTTGTAATGAATGTTACTTTATTTTAGATTCTACAAAATTGAAAAAAATAGTTATAAGAAATTTTGCAAAAAAATATTTTTTAAGTTTCATATAAAAAAATTCACATAGAACAATTTTTTTCCTTCAGCATAAGCGTTCAATGCATTGTAAATACTTTCGTGAACATGTTTATTTTTTTGCCTAATTTTAAAATCAGTAGTTTTTCTAGAAAACTAATATTATTAAAAAATTCTAAACATTTCTGTGGAATTTCTATAACTATTTTTGGTTGGTTTACTCGTTTACTGCAAGCAACGGAGTAGTATACCTAAAGAATATAGCTACCCTGAACTTCACGTGTATTATTCCGTGTTTATATTTGAAGCCATGTTAACGATGTTGCATAGATTAAGGGGTATTTCCGTCATCCCGAATAAGAATATCTTCAAAACTATTTAGAACCTGCCTGAATGCACAATGAAAGCTAAAAAAACCGAAATAATGCGTCAGCATTTAAAGAAAGTTTGATTTAGTTTGCTTTCGGTTTTCACAATGTAAGATTTTTTTTAAATTTTTTTCTTTCTCCAGGGATTTTAAGCATCAATGGCTGATTCATTTCGATCCAGATAGATTGTATGCTTGACATATAAATCTTAACTGAACTTTGGTAAGTGGCTAAGCACTATTTGATAATGATTAAACTAGATTCAACTGAACGTAAGAAATTAGCATTTTTTAGAGATACTTTGGTTGTATGTTGTATAAAGAAATTTTTCGTACTGGAGAAAAAGTCTACGATGTAATTGAACAAGAATAAGAAATCACTTTTATAAATACGATAAATGGCAAATGCCGAGTGAAGACTTCAATGACGTACCAAATGTGATCGAACATAGGTTCAAGAATACATAGTCAAATAGTGTGACGATGAAGACTGCAAACCCTCAATCATCGTCCTTGTGAATCTTCCAGAGATTGAAGGTCGATTGGTCGCCAAGGGAAGTGAAGATCCCACTTAGCATTTGTGGGATGGTTCTTGTTCATGAGAAATTAGCCCTTTAACACTTGCTGAAATTTAAATATTTCGGAAACGCGTAGATATTTTGGAACCATACACTGCGATGAAAAGTTAAGAATCATCCATACATCATACAACTTTACCTCAAATTTTGCATAAAATTTAAACGGGAATATCTCCAGGTAGGATCGATCAAATTTCAAAATCGATGTTATCACAACACAATATCCATCATAGAAACATCATATTTTTGTTTTGGAAAAAAGCCTATTTTTCTTTAACCCATGTCTATCGAATATTACCATTTCAACAATAGACGATTTCCATTATCAGAGAAAACCCCCACTTTGCATAACTTTTTCAAAACGTCCTTCCTACTTGATCAGCATCACATATAAACGTACAAACACACATGTGAGTGTATGTGTGTGTGTCAGCGGGTTTTCCCGCAATCATTTGTCATCGGTGGATTTCCTTTGGCTTGGCCATTCCGTTTTGGCTGGACTAGTTATGATGATGGACAATAAATGTCCTTCTTAACTCCCGTAACTCCCACCCACCGTTCTTTTTTTTTGGTAACCGCTAAACAAAGTGGGTGAACGGGCGGCGGCGGCGAAGAAGATGGTTTATTTCGCTCGAAGGATCTGTCATCTCCCGAATTTCCTTTCTGTTCGTTGTTGTTGTTGTTGTTGTCGTTATTGCCCTTCCATCTGTCATTCGCTATCAGTTTTCCCGAAGCGACAAAAAAGGCGATCTCACAAAAACAAAAACACTTATCAGGATGATGGAACAAAATGCTCTCGCTCGCGTTCCCACACACTCAGATTCTCACTAGTGAGAAGATGACGAGAACCGTGGCGAGAATGTGTGAGTGACAGCTTTTCCGACCCCAAAAATCTTTATCTTGCTCTTCTGCTCTCTCTCTCTCTCTCTCTCTCTCTCTCTCTCTCTCTCTCTCTCTCTCTCTCTCTCTCTCTCTCTCTTTTAGACTTTTCACTCGTACACGGTTCACGCCTTCTTTTGATTTTGCCTTTAAACCGTTTTTCACATCCCCAAAAACCATTCGAGCTGCCCATCATGGTCCTATTATGAAACTTTTTTGGGGCTGTGGTTTGTCACAAAATGAACATTTAGCTGCAATCTGAAAGTGAAAGGACACCTTTCCCTTCGTCAAAACACAAGTCTGGGGTGGAAATTTTCGATTTTCCTCACTGCATCCGTCGTTTGCGATCAAACTTTTCTCGACCGGGGCAGGGGCCACATTTCCCTTTTTTTCAGTTCCGATAGCATTCGAGCATGAAATCCCCGGATCGAAATCGCTGATCGATGATGAGATGCAGCGTAGGAAGATCGCTCCATCAATCTGGATGCTTACCCGAAGCAGGGGTGGGTAGATTTACGACTCACAACTGTAGACACCAGGACCGGAAACTATGTTACATCCGAAGCAATCCAATGGCGTTCCAATATCCACACAGAATCCGAATCTGGCCGGAAGTCAGGAGGAAAAAGCTTCAGCACAAATTTTTAATCACTGCACTCGACCGCAAACACAAAGCCTTATCAAGAGGCAAACGGATTAAAAAAAATCATCGATTGTATGTCGCACTACTCAACAACTATTCGCCAATTTCCGCTTCGGATGGCTTTTGTGTAATTTTTCGCAAGCCAGGAAAAAAGGGAGCGCCGATCGTGAAAACTCCTTCTGACGTTTTTTTCCTCTTCTTCCTGCTTCTTTTGCTCAATCAGCCCTACACGCAATCTGCTCTGCTATTGTGGGCACAAATTTTCGCGACTTGTTCCACTCACAACTGGTTCCATGGAATCATTCCTCGAGAAGCTGGCTGGCCACCGTAGGTTTTTCCCGTCGTTTTGCACTACCGAAACCGATACCTTTGGAAGGGAAAAACTGCAAGGCAAAAGTCGAGCCAGCAACCAACAACCCCAGTCAGTCAGTCAGTCTGTGAAGTTAAACCACCACACACACGCACAAAAACCTCCGGGGGCTCTAGATAGTCGCTTCGCTGCTTCGCTCTGATTCTGGCCACATACTTTCCACTAGAACTGCAATTCTTCTTCTGAGAGCCATCCGATCCGCTGAGGATGGCTGAGGGTTGCTGCTGGATGGCTTTCTCGCACACTGACAGCAGACTTACCTCTGATGGGTGAAGACAGACAGGCTGCTTTTGGGTGAGATTTTCCAACCATTCCGAACGAGAGCTTCGCAGTCGGGAAAATTCTTCTCACTGTGAGATTTTCAACCAAGAGGTGAGAAAAACAGGAACACAATTTACGATTTTATCGTTGAAATTGAAGCCAAATAGATTGTTTTTAAAACCCTTTTCAAACTTCATAAGAAAAATTCCAATGCACATGATCGAAATTGTTTTTTTTTGTCATTTATGTCAATTTTGTCATTTTTGTCATTTTTGTCATTTTTGTCATTTTTGTCGTTTTTGTCATTTTTGTCATTTTTGTCATTTTTGTCGTTTTTGTCATTTTTGTCATTTTTGTCATTTTTGTCATTTTTGTCATTTTTGTCATTTTTGTCATTTTTGTCATTTTTGTCATTTTTGTCATTTTTGTCATTTTTGTCATTTTTGTCATTTTTGTCATTTTTGTCATTTTTGTCATTTTTGTCATTTTTGTCATTTTTGTCATTTTTGTCATTTTTGTCATTTTTGTCATTTTTGTCATTTTTGTCATTTTTGTCATTTTTGTCATTTTTGTCATTTTTGTCATTTTTGTCATTTTTGTCATTTTTGTCATTTTTGTCATTTTTGTCATTTTTGTCATTTTTGTCATTTTTGTCATTTTTGTCATTTTTGTCATTTTTGTCATTTTTGTCATTTTTGTCATTTTTGTCATTTTTGTCATTTTTGTCATTTTTGTCATTTTTGTCATTTTTGTCATTTTTGTCATTTTTGTCATTTTTGTCATTTTTGTCGTTTTTGTCATTTTTGTCATTTTTGTCATTTTTGTCATTTTTGTCATTTTTGTCATTTTTGTCATTTTTGTCATTTTTGTCATTTTTGTCATTTTTGTCATTTTTGTCATTTTTGTCATTTTTGTCATTTTTGTCATTTTTGTCATTTTTGTCATTTTTGTCATTTTTGTCATTTTTGTCATTTTTGTCATTTTTGTCATTTTTGTCATTTTTGTCATTTTTGTCATTTTTGTCATTTTTGTCATTTTTGTCATTTTTGTCATTTTTGTCATTTTTGTCATTTTTGTCATTTTTGTCATTTTTGTCATTTTTGTCATTTTTGTCATTTTTGTCATTTTTGTCATTTTTGTCATTTTTGTCATTTTTGTCATTTTTGTCATTTTTGTCATTTTTGTCATTTTTGTCATTTTTGTCATTTTTGTCATTTTTGTCATTTTTGTCATTTTTGTCATTTTTGTCATTTTTGTCATTTTTGGCATTTTTGTCATTTTTGTCATTTTTGTCATTTTTGTTATTTTTGTTATTTTTGTCATTTTTGTCATTTTTGTCATTTTTGTCATTTTTGTCATTTTTGTCATTTTTGTCATTTTTGTCATTTTTGTCATTTTTGTCATTTTTGTTATTTTTGTTATTTTTGTTATTTTTGTCATTTTTGTCATTTTTGTCTTTTTTGTCATTTTTGTCATTTTTGTCATTTTTGTCATTTTTGTCATTTTTGTCATTTTTGTCATTTTTGTCATTTTTGTCATTTTTGTCATTTTTGTCATTTTTGTCATTTTTGTCATTTTTGTCTTTTTTGTCATTTTTGTCATTTTTGTCATTTTTGTCATTTTTGTCATTTTTGTCATTTTTGTCATTTTTGTCATTTTTGTCATTTTTGTCATTTTTGTCATTTTTGTCATTTTTGTCATTTTTGTCATTTTTGTCATTTTTGTCATTTTTGTCATTTTTGTCATTTTTGTCATTTTTGTCATTTTTGTCATTTTTGTCATTTTTGTCATTTTTGTCATTTTTGTCATTTTTGTCATTTTTGTCATTTTTGTCATTTTTGTCATTTTTGTCATTTTTGTCATTTTTGTCATTTTTGTCATTTTTGTCATTTTTGTCATTTTTGTCATTTTTGTCATTTTTGTCATTTTTGTCATTTTTGTCATTTTTGTCATTTTTGTCATTTTTGTCATTTTTGTCATTTTTGTCATTTTTGTCATTTTTGTCATTTTTGTCATTTTTGTCATTTTTGTCATTTTTGTCATTTTTGTCATTTTTGTCATTTTTGTCATTTTTGTCATTTTTGTCATTTTTGTCATTTTTGTCATTTTTGTCATTTTTGTCATTTTTGTCATTTTTGTCATTTTTGTCATTTTTGTCATTTTTGTCATTTTTGTCATTTTTGTCATTTTTGTCATTTTTGTCATTTTTGTCATTTTTGTCATTTTTGTCATTTTTGTCATTTTTGTCATTTTTGTCATTTTTGTCATTTTTGTCATTTTTGTCATTTTTGTCATTTTTGTCATTTTTGTCATTTTTGTCATTTTTGTCATTTTTGTCATTTTTGTCATTTTTGTCATTTTTGTCATTTTTGTCATTTTTGTCATTTTTGTCATTTTTGTCATTTTTGTCATTTTTGTCATTTTTGTCATTTTTGTCATTTTTGTCATTTTTGTCATTTTTGTCATTTTTGTCATTTTTGTCATTTTTGTCATTTTTGTCATTTTTGTCATTTTTGTCATTTTTGTCATTTTTGTCATTTTTGTCATTTTTGTCATTTTTGTCATTTTTGTCATTTTTGTCATTTTTGTCATTTTTGTCATTTTTGTCATTTTTGTCATTTTTGTCATTTTTGTCATTTTTGTCATTTTTGTCATTTTTGTCATTTTTGTCATTTTTGTCATTTTTGTCATTTTTGTCATTTTTGTCATTTTTGTCATTTTTGTCATTTTTGTCATTTTTGTCATTTTTGTCATTTTTGTCATTTTTGTCATTTTTGTCATTTTTGTCATTTTTGTCATTTTTGTCATTTTTGTCATTTTTGTCATTTTTGTCATTTTTGTCATTTTTGTCATTTTTGTCATTTTTGTCATTTTTGTCATTTTTGTCATTTTTGTCATTTTTGTCATTTTTGTCATTTTTGTCATTTTTGTCATTTTTGTCATTTTTGTCATTTTTGTCATTTTTGTCATTTTTGTCATTTTTGTCATTTTTGTCATTTTTGTCATTTTTGTCATTTTTGTCATTTTTGTCATTTTTGTCATTTTTGTCATTTTTGTCATTTTTGTCATTTTTGTCATTTTTGTCATTTTTGTCATTTTTGTCATTTTTGTCATTTTTGTCATTTTTGTCATTTTTGTCATTTTTGTCATTTTTGTCATTTTTGTCATTTTTGTCATTTTTGTCATTTTTGTCATTTTTGTCATTTTTGTCATTTTTGTCATTTTTGTCATTTTTGTCATTTTTGTCATTTTTGTCATTTTTGTCATTTTTGTCATTTTTGTCATTTTTGTCATTTTTGTCATTTTTGTCATTTTTGTCATTTTTGTCATTTTTGTCATTTTTGTCATTTTTGTCATTTTTGTCATTTTTGTCATTTTTGTCATTTTTGTCATTTTTGTCATTTTTGTCATTTTTGTCATTTTTGTCATTTTTGTCATTTTTGTCATTTTTGTCATTTTTGTCATTTTTGTCATTTTTGTCATTTTTGTCATTTTTGTCATTTTTGTCATTTTTGTCATTTTTGTCATTTTTGTCATTTTTGTCATTTTTGTCATTTTTGTCATTTTTGTCATTTTTGTCATTTTTGTCATTTTTGTCATTTTTGTCATTTTTGTCATTTTTGTCATTTTTGTCATTTTTGTCATTTTTGTCATTTTTGTCATTTTTGTCATTTTTGTCATTTTTGTCATTTTTGTCATTTTTGTCATTTTTGTCATTTTTGTCATTTTTGTCATTTTTGTCATTTTTGTCATTTTTGTCATTTTTGTCATTTTTGTCATTTTTGTCATTTTTGTCATTTTTGTCATTTTTGTCATTTTTGTCATTTTTGTCATTTTTGTTGTTTTTTTTATTATTAATTTTTGCTTTTATGTATTTTTTTAATCCTGAATCTTCGTTCCGAATTTGTTTTTCAAATCCTTAATCTAGCTCCATAATCTAATTATTTTTCATTCAACATGAAACGATGGTTTCAAATTTTGACAATCTGTGCTGCTATGAGGCGTGAATTGAAATCATTTTCATCTCCCGGAAGAGTGAGCAATCTCGTCAAAAGGGAGCGGCTTTTGTGATAATGTGCGTAGAAGGACAAACCCTCTTTGGTCATCTGACAGTTTTCGAAAGCAAAAGAAAATCTAAGAAAATCCTACGAAGGAGTCCTATGAATGTCAACCAAAAGCCCAAAAGCCAGCAATAGCATTGACCCAGGTGGAATCAACCGCCATTTGGAGTGTTATTTGGTTTTGTGTGCAATTGGGATTTTTTTTATTTATGGTTGAGCACGATTTCAGTCATCATTCTTCAGTTCGTCCAAAAACCAGCTAAAATGTCTGTTCAAAATTCGTTATCAACATAACGGAAAAGCTGAGGTTGATTGGAACACGTGCGACAGCAAAGGCATGCTACGCTAGTTCATAACGTTTTTCTGTTCTTTCTTCGTTTTCATACCATATGAACATTTTATAGCTCTTGCAAGCAACCCGTCAAACTTGCGCGCAACCTCTAAAGCTGAACTTGTACGCAAACTCTCAAAGCTTGAATGCACTGCCATAACATCTACACTGTTGTTCAAATAAATTGTGCCCCATATTTTAGTTATTTTAAAGTTAATACAATTTTTTTCGAGGTACCTACTTTGATTTAACTAACGGTTCATTATCTTGTTCATTTTGGTTTTTTTCCATACATTTCATCTTCAAAGAAGTAATTAAAGTTTTATTTTTCATTTTTTTCAGGAATGTTTTGATGATGTTTCTCTTCCAAAGCGACCTGATTGTGGCATTATGACTTCCAGGATCGTCATTGCTGTTGATCCTCGCCGGCAGTATTCCAGGAAAAGACGAACATCGAGATCCTGTTTCGCAGACAACAAATCGGGTCTGGCATTGGTCGTCGGCAACAGCAGCTAAGACGAGCTGAAGGTTTTTTGAATTTTATTTGCATGTATGCCAGCAGCTTAAGCTGTCAAATAGTGCAATTGTTGTCCATAAATGAAAGAACATTCAAATTAAGGTGGGGGGGGTAGGGTCTAACACTTTCAAAAAATCAATTTTTTTATTTTTTTATTTTCTTATTGTAAAACATTTCAAGAATGTTGTGTCAAATTTTCAAGTCAATTGATGCAAAACTGTAGAAGTTATAGGTCTTTATCTCCTCCTATCTAATACTGCAAGAAAGCAAGAACAGAAACTTCAAACGCGTTTTTCTCGAAAGCACATTTTTAAAGGCCGTGGACATCGTCATTTGAAAACTACTTATCCGATTCTTTTCAAATTTGGAACATAATTTCTACATATGAAATACCAGACCCCAACGTTTTTCTTTTTTGATTTTTTTACTTTGGGGAGATTTTAGAGGTGAAAAATGGCGGATTTTTAAGTGAAAAATCGTAGTTTTTACTTCAAACAGCCACCAAAATTTCATAAAAATATTTTTAAGTTAAATAAAAACGTTGGGGTCCAGAAAAACATCTATTAAAAATATTTTGCTCTGATTTTTTGACTTCAGAAGATTCTGTGCTGAGATACAGTGTCCACCGCAAATCCTGTTTTCTAAAAGGCATCCTCGAAAATGCTCCGTCACCGGCTCATTTTTCAATATTTTTCTACGAAAAAAATACTAAATGATCTTTTAACAATGCTTTGTATAATGCAAAAAATTTGAATACATTTGTTTGAACGATAGCTCTAGAAAAAAATCGTGAAAATGGTGTTTTTTTATACCCGTTAGACCCTACCCCCCCCCCCCCCTTAAATCAAATGATTTAACCCTGTTTTCAGTTCGAATTAATTATCTAGATTTTATTTTCTTGTTGGGCGATCTGATTTCATAGCTCAGAGGATCGAGAATTTGAGAAAAAAAAACTTTACTGAATTAAAGTTCAGTTATTTTTTTTTTGCATATTACAATTTTGAACCACTTGAACATTCTTTGATCGAAATCTTACAGTTCTAAAATAATGTATAGGTACAAGTGTGATTAGAATATTGATCAAATACTTTCCTAGACAGTTTTTGCCAAGGCCACATTCCACGGGTTTGAACTGCTCACAAGTGATTTTTATACGATTAATTTGCTATTGTTCTAGAATCGACGAAGAGTAAATTCATAGTGTTCCCTGGAACTTTTGTCAGTTGAACAGATTGGAAATCATTAGAAAAGTGTTGCCAATATGACGGATAGATAAAATCCATGCATATATCAATCACTGTTGTAATCAGAACTTTTTATATAACTTGACGAGAAAAAATGTGATTATGGGCCCTATTACATAAAACGAGTCGAGCAACTCGACTCGACTCCAGTCACTGACGAGTCGAGCAAAATGTCGTATTATGGTAGTCAAGTGAAACTGATCGAATTAATTTGACTGCTCGAATGGCGACTGTCATTTTTCAACCGTATTTGAAATATTTCCTCATGTCAAAATATCAAATGGATCACTCGAGTAAAATGACTCGTGACTCGTCTTATGTAATAGGGCCCTATATTATCAGTTTCCGAAACAAATAGTACTGTGTGTGTGTTTTTTTTATATCATTTAATTAAGACCTTATTAAAATTTCGTCAGAATTAAGAAAATCAATGGAAAAAAATAACTTTAACTTTTTTCTCAGAAATCAAAATTTGGGAAAGTTGATAATTGAATGAAAACCTGCACAAATTTATTGATGAGTTTTCATCCTTTTTTCAAAAGTTATCTCGAAAACGAAAGCTGATATGAAAAAACCTAATTGAATATTTGAAATCAGCGCCCCCAAATTATTTAAAATAAGCGTTTATTTTCTTTACCCCTCGGGAATACGTGCGTTCTGTTGCCTTGTGCAATTTTGTGAAAATTGCGGGAGTACTGTTATCACAATTCCTAACATCAAAAATAAAAAAATAAAAAACTTCTTTGGCTGAGATATAAAATTTACCAAGAACGTAACGCATGGATTGGTGATATGTTAGGAAAGTTCCCAATTTCGTTAACATTTATTTTCATTTATTTTTTTCGTATATAGAGAAGATACAAAGGTTGCGTTTATCTTTATTATTAATCTGTCCTGTTGCTATATCCTCTTTTGTTTTCTTTCTTTGCTGTCCCTCTCTGTTTGTTATAATCTTCTTCCTAGTCACAAAATTGTAGCCTTTTTTGTGCCCTCCTGGCGAGCCCTCTACTATCCTGCCTCCTAGTTCTGCCTGTATTAGATCTGAATCGGTTGCTGTTTTTGTTTTTTTTTTTTTGTTTTTCAAAGTTCGCTTATCCTCTGAAAATTAGAACAAGTTATATCACCCTTATCTGTTCTGCCCTGTTGTTCGTTTCATTATCTTCGCTCAAGTCGCACTTTTCATTACAAGTTCTTTTTATTGTTTCAATTCAAACCTGAACTGATGATAGCGACTTTTGGTTTTTCTTTCTCTCTCTTTTGCCTTTTGGAGCACCTGCTGAGCGTCTCCATGCGTGCACTATTTCTTTAGTGGCGGGTTGTTGTAAATATGGTTTTAGCTTTTCTTTTTCTTTATCGATAAAAAATTAACAAACACAAACAATTCGCTCGAAGATGTGTAAAACAAAACAAGAAGATGAGTCAAACACAATTACAAATGAAAACTGTTTATTCCTATTGGTTTTGGGAAGAAAAAAAATTGAAAAAAGGGAAATAACAATTCTGCTCTTGGATGGAGTAGTCATCAAATGCTGCTAGCTAGTGCCACAAGTTTACAAATAACATAAAGTAAACAGACACACAGTTTTGAACGGTAGAGTTAAATAGAGATGAAAAAGAATAAGGAACTACTACTCAAGAATTTAATTGAAAAATAACAATGGATTCAAAACTAACAAACCACGAATCCATGGATCGACATGAATGAGTTGGTGTGGGTGATGATGTTTGTATGTGAGTGAGCGTGTTTGATTTCAATTTATTTGTATCTATTAGCGATCTGATTGGCGAGGATTGCATTATCGAGAAGTAGCAACTTTTACAGTTCCTTGTCGCTTGCTTATTATCTTCTCTGGTAGCTCAATCACCATTTACTCTTCTTTCTTTTCTAACTTTTTATCGTGTTATTGTGTGTGTTTTTTTCTCCTATTATTTCTTGGTAGCCTTGCCCACTGCTGTGATACGCATTGTAGTTATTCTCTATTTCTCCTGTTTCTTCTTCATTTATTTTATTTATTTCGATGCTAGTTCATTTATCACCGTCTTTCGCTGACGTTGTTTTTTTCTTAGTAGGTGCTTCTACTGTGGCTCAATTGATTGGCGTCTCCAAAAATCAAGGGATATTAGCGATACCATGAACTGCGCTTTGCCTTTGTTCGGTTTCAGTTAGTTGTGGTTTGACCTCTTGTCTGTTTCTTGGGTTTCTTGTGTTGTCGCTGTTTTGTTTACTTCAACTTGTTTCATCGGCTTGATTTTGCTTGCTTGTTTGAGGATTATTTTTGTTTTCGTATTTGAGATTAAAAACTATTCTGTTTCGTTATGTTTAAAGATTAAAAATTCTGCATTACATATTATGAATCTTGATATCAATATTGTAGGTTTTTTTCTTAGCTTGGGTTAACGTAAAACGGGAGTTGTGTGAGTGTGTGAATCTGTTTCTGTTTCGTGTTAGTCCATGTTTGGCTTGATTAAAAAAAATATAAACTGGTAAAAATTAAATAAAAATAGTGTGTGGAGACTTTTGGATAGTTTAAAATTAATTAATTAGTTTTTAAAAAAATATTTCTATATATAGTTGTAGAATAGGAAATCGTTCAGTGAGTGTTTTGCGTAGATATTTTTATTATTATGATGTTTTTTTTGTTGTTGAAATTTTGAAAGTTATTTTTCGCTTACCGGGGATTTCGTTTGCATGAACTAATAAGGGTAATTTTTATCTAAAATAATTAAAATTTATAGTTATCATTATCAAAATACAAAATAAAATAAAAATATATAATTAACATAATAACTTCTCAATATATATTTTTACAAATATTTTTATTCGTTTTATCATTCTGATCCTTCTTTTGCTGTCCGCATTTTCACTTGGATTAGTTCGGTTTGATTTAGTTTTGTGTTATAGCATCTTTGCAGTTTTCTACCGACTTGCCGACCATTTCAGTTACTATTAGGACAATAACATCTAAACGTTAATATGTATTTTCATTACTTTAACTTTTGCCTCCCGTCTTCGGAAAAATCAATAGCAAAACAAACGTTCTTGTGTGTGAACTCAGTGCTGCATTTTCAAACCTAAAAGAGAAAACTGGCAAAAAAGAAACTTCAACAAAGGTACTAAAGAAAACAAATTTAGTTTAGAAAGATAACGATTAAAGATAACGAAAAGTTAGAGCTAAGAATGTTTGAATGATTTAAAAGTTTTTAAATGAACACTTAAAACACATGCTAACAAAGAAAAATAATCTTCCAACACTGCTTTTTATCCAGCAACGAATGCTTTGCTAGAAACTCCACCGAGGACTCCGCCGAATCTTGAATTACAACTAAATTTTCTTCTCATATTTTTCGCCGTTACAAACATTATTCCGCGTTATTTAATAAGAAATTTACTTATCGTACACAAAAATATTAAAAATAATGATTGAATATTGCATAATTTTAGTTCCTCTCCATTTCGTACGTCGTGCTTTATTTTTTCACTTTCTCCGCTTCGAATATTACAATCAATTTTGACCAAACAAAAAAATTTGTTTTGTAGATCGCTCCCAGCACGGGTTTTTTTTTCCATTTTCCGGTTGACCTCCGATGTAAAATTGACCTGCCGTTTTTGAATTCTCGTTACTGAAATTCAGACAGATACCTCCTCCTTCAGAGGACCCAAATATCTCCTAGACGTTCCGTTCCTTAACCAACCTTCGGCCACACGTCCTTAATAATTTGAAATAAATTTCATTCAGTCTTTTCTCCCACTTTTGCTTGTGTATTTTGTTGATTTTTTTCAACTCCTGCGCTCCTCGCGTCCAAATGTGAACTTCACGTTGTGTTTAGATTA